>NC_046284.1:51908279-52208279 GCF_004115265.2 Rhinolophus ferrumequinum
CTGTGGGCCACAAGCAGAGCACTAACAGTCCGACTTCTTCCCTCTCCCGCAGCTGGGGGTTCCGGAATGCAGCGAACTAGGAGCACTGAGCTAGGTCTGCATCCTCTGCCTGCGCGACCCCGTCTCCACATTTCTTCCTTCCCTCTTCCCACACTCATGCAATTTGCCCGTCTGTGGGGACAGAGCCAGGAGTCCAGTTTCCAGGCTCTCGCTCTCATGTGGAAAGGTGCTCTCTCAGGTAGTAAATGTCCATCAACTGTGATTGGATGGCCCTCAGCTGTGGCTAGTTAGCCATCAGCTGTAATCAGTGAGCCATTGGCCAGTAATATAACTGCCATGGTTACGCTAGCAAAATAATGGGGGCTAGCAAGAAGATGGTGGCTAAGCTAGCAAGGGTGGAGTTTAGATTGCAGATGGTGTGGCTCCTGCTTCATGTGTCTCCAACCCAGTTCTCAACGAGACTATAGTGGTATGACTCCCCTATCTATGGCTGCGTGTGTGTTCCTTTTTGGCCTCACCATGTCCTGTGTTCCTATGTGGGGAGCGGGAGTAGAGACCCCACATGACACCCTTCATGACACCTCCTTTACATGATTTCAGTAGTTTGCTTCTTAGTCTTACTTATCTGCTGTGCAGGGAGTCCTTTGTGGAGTTATAGTTGTTCAATTTGTTGTAAATTCCAGGGTAGATTTCAAGAGGCACACCTCACGCTGCCATTTTTATGAAGTCCACTCCAGTGGGTTTTTTTTTTCCTGTAGAAACAGCCTGCCTTAGCTCATGCTGCAGACTTTCCTAGGGTCTCTCAAAGGTTCACAGAATCTGGCTTGAGCATGTCCTGTACCTCTTGCTGAGCAGCCCTAAGCCTGGCACTAGTGGCAGCCAGCATTGGTTCCTGGCGTGGCCACTCAGGGCACTTCCAAGCACAGCACACACCCCAACAATCTTCATATTTCTTTGTGGCTCCTGCTAGGTGGCCCCACGTGGGGCACAGGCTGTGGCTGAACTTGACCTACAGTGGATCCCCTCCAAGGTGGTCCTGGGACTGGTGTCCCCAGTGGCCAGCTTTGAGATGAGCTGGAGCATCACCCAGCTGCCTCCAAGAATGACATACCCAAGGGGTGCATTGGGCAGGCACCAGAGTCCTGCTGAGGCAGATCATGCTCTGTAATGTCAGCCCCTGCACAACAACTCTTCCACTGTAATGAAGGCCGGTCCTCACAAAAAGTGAGCCCAAGGTTCAATCTCTTCTATTGATGTTCAAATATCAACCAAGGCTCAACTACAAAAGGAGGACACACACAACCCACGCAAGGTACACACCTTGAGCACCTGATCCTGGTGAAAAGGAAGACTGTGCCATTGAGCCCCATGGAACCTACTACATAATGCCACTCTAGTAAGACTAGAAGACATAGCAGCTCTGCCTAATACTAGAGACAAACACAGGGAGTTGGCCTAAACGGGGAGACAAAGAAACATGTCCCAAATAAAAGAAGAGAACAAAGCTCCAGAAAAAGAACTAAACAAAATGGGGACAAGCAATCTACCAGACACAGAGTTCCAAACACTAGTTATAAGGATGTTCAATTATCTCAGGGAGAAAGTCAACAAAAACATAGGATATATAAAAATAGAGATAGAAAACATGAAAAAGAACTAGTCAGAAATAAAGAATATAATAATGGAATTGAAGCATACATTACAGGGAATCGACAGTAAATTAAATGAAGCAGAAGCTTGAACCAGCAATGTAGAAATAAGGTAGCAGAAAATACCAAATCAGAACATCAAAAAGAGGAAAGAATCCAAAAAAGTGAGGCAAGTTTCAGGGGCCTCTGGGCAACATCAAGAGTACCGACATTCGCATTATAGGGTTACCAGAAGAAGAAGAGAAAGAGGAAGGAATTGCTCTTTGAAGAAATAATGACAGAAAGCTTCCCTAACCTGGCAAAGGAAATAGATATACAATGCCAGGAAGCACAGAGTCCCAAACATGATGAACCTAAAGAGGTCCACACCAAGACACATCATAATTAAAATTCCAAAGTTTAAAGAAAAAGAGAGAATCTTAAAAGCAGCAAGAGAAAAGCAGTTAGTTACCTACAAGGAAGCCCCTATAAGATTCAGCTGATTTCTCAACAGAAACTTTGCAGGCAAGAAGAGAGTGGCAGAAAATACTCAAAGTGATGGAAAGAAAGCCATCCAACCAAGATTACTCTATCCAGCAAAGCTATCATTTAGAATTGAAGGATAGATAAAGAGCTCCCTGACAAGAAAAAAACTAAAGAAGTTCATCACCACCAAATGAGTATTACAAGTAATCTTAGAGAGAGTCTTCTTTAAGATGGAAGGGAGGTTAGGAATCGGTGAAAAAGGAAAGGGATTGAGAAATACAAATTGGTTGTTACACAGTAGTTATGGGGATATAGGGTATACCATAAGGAACATACTCAACAATATTGTAATAACTATGTATGGTGCAAGATAGGTGCTAGATCTATCAGTGTGATAGATGGGAGTGGGACTGGGGGCACGCTGAAAAAGGTGAAGGTATTAAGAAACAGAAATTAGTAGTTATAAAATAGTGATGGGGAGATGTCATCAAAATGGTGGCGTGAGGTGAGCCTCTGTAAATCTCCCCGACAATTTACAACTAATTGAACAACTATAACTCCACAAAGGACTCCCTGCCACAGCAGACAGGCAAGACGAAGAGGCCCACTACTGAATTCACCTGAAGGTGGGCAAATTGTGCGAGCAGGGGAGGAGGGAAGGGAGAAGTGTGGAGACAGAGCCCTGTGGATGCACGGCGCAGACTTAGCTCAGTGCTCCAAGCTAGCTGCATCCCGGAACTACCGCACCTGCAGGAGAGGGAAGAACTCGGACTGCTAGGGCTCCGTTTATGGCCCACAGGGCTGAGGGGACAGCATAAAACACGGTTGAACCCAATGCTCACGGCAGAAACTTCGGACAAAAGACTGAAGGAAGAAGACTGTAAACGGTGGTTTAAGCCCTCACTGCCGAGCAGAGAACAGAAGCCTTCGGCACTGAGACTAGCCGCCCCCTCCCTACCCTCCCAGAGCTCGCCGCGCCCCCACCTCCCTGGTGCTAGAAGCGTAACAGTAGCAGTGTCAGATCAAAAGAACAGAATATTTGCTGTTCTGAGAACTGTGGACCGCAGACACAGATTTGCAACTCAACTAATTCTGGCAGAGGGGAGGAAGCTGTGGAAGCAGGACCGGCTGTGGTGGAGGTCGCCGCCATTGCACTGGGCCACCTATCACAACTCACCCCGCCCCTGTCCCCACCTATCTGGGCAGATCCCTGCAGGAGTAAACAGAACTGCTGAAACATATGGGCTCTGAATCTGGTCAGGAAGAGTTTTGGAACTTCAAAAGCTCTCCGCATACCCACACGGACACTGCGGCCTGTGACCAGCCGAACTATTAGCAGAGGAGAAGCCCATCTCGCAGAGAATCCCCCCATTGTGTGAAAAGCTAGAATAGTGCAGAGAAAACATAGCACTACCAAGTGAGAGAGAAAAAAAGGCTATAGTCGGAGAGAAAATAAAACACTCTACCAACCAGTACTGGAAAACAAAAGAAAGACATCTTCCTATCTACCTCTTGCAGAAGCCACTCCTATAGATGTCTACGAAGAGAAATAATAAATCAGTAATTACCACGAATAACCAAGGCAACAAGAGAGCTCAGAAAGAGAGTGAAAAGTCTCCAGAAAAGGAACTTAAAGATATAGAAAACTGTGACTTAAATGGCAGAGAATTCAAGATTGTAGTTCTGAAAAAACTCCACGAGATGCAAGAAAACACAGCAAGGCAGTTTAATAAACTCAGAAACACAATCAAAAAACAACATGAGCATTTTACGAAAGAGATTGAAATTTTAAAAAAGAACCAAATAGAATTTCTGGAGATTAAGAACTCAGTAGAAGAAATGAATAATGAAATAGCCAGCTTAGGTAGTAGACTTGACCAAATGGAGGAAACAATCGGTGACATCGAAGAAAGAAACCTGGAAATTACGCACATGGAAGAAGAAAGAGACTTGAGACTTAAAAGAAATGAAAGAACTCTACAAGAACTTTGTGACTCCATCTGAAAGAGCAATATAAGAATAATGGGCATGCCAGAAGGAGAAGAAAGAGAGAAGGGAACAGAGAATATATTCAAACAAATTGTTGATGTGAACTTCTCAAACTTGTGGACAGAACTGGATCCTCGAATCCAAGAAGCAAATAGAACACCTAATTACCTCAATCCCAACAGGCCTTCTCCAAGGCACATTGTACTGAAGCTGTCAAAAATCAATGACAAAGAAAGAATCCTCAAGGCAGCCAGGAAAAAGAAGACGGTAAACTACAAAGGAAGGCCCATTAGATTATCATCAGATTTTTCAGCAGAAACTCTACAAGCCAGGAGGCAGTGGAACCAAATACTCAAACTATTGAAAGAGAGAAATTATGAGCCAAGAATAATGTATCCAGCAAAGATATCATTTAGATATGAAAGAGGAATAAAAACCTTTCCAGACATACAGAAGCTGAGGGAATTTTCTAATACACGACCTCCAATACAAGAAATACTAAAGCAGGCTATTCGACCACCATCAACAGGGACAATTTGTGGCAATCAAAACATAAAAAGGGGGAGAGTAAGGCCTGAATCAGAATATGGGAATGGAGAAAGTAAGTGTGCTAAAGAAAATGGAATACTCTAAATATCAAACTTTCTTTTACTTAAACTTAAGGGTAAACACTCAAGAAAAATCCAGAACTGAAATATGTACTGTAATAAAAGAAGAAACAGAGAGAAACATCATAAAATGCCACCATACAGAAATAATCGACAATAACAAAAAGGCAAAAAACAGTGGAGACACAGACTTACCAGAAAACTAAAGATAGAATGACAGGAAATCCTCACATATCAATAATCATCCTAAATGTAAATGGACTGAACTCAGAAATAAAAAGGCACAGAGTAGCAGATTGGATCAAAAAACTAAACCCAACCATATGCTGTCTCCAAGAGACACATCTCAGCCACAAGGACAAGTATACACTCAAAGTGAAAGGGTGGAAATTGACACTCCAAAAAAACGGTACCCAGAGAAAATCAGATGTACCCATACTGATATCAGATGAAACACACTTCATGGGGGAAAAAGATAACAAGAGACAAAGATGGACATTTCATAACTGTAAAGGGAAATATACAACAAGAAGACAAAACAGTCATCAATATTTATGCCCCCAATCAGGGAGCACCGAAATATACCAAGCAACTACTAACAGAACTAAAGGGAGAAATTGACCAAAACACAATTATACCAGAATACTTAAATACATCATTGACAACTATGGATAGATCATCCAAACAGAAAATAAACAATGAAATAACATGCCTGAATGACACATTAGATGAAATGGACATAATTGACATATATAGAAGTACTCTATATATACATTTTTGTGTATATATATATATACATATACATATACATACATACATATATATATACATATATATACATATATATATAATAAAAATGTATATATACATTAAAAATGTATATATACATTTTTTTCCAGTGTACATGGAGCATTCTCAAGGATAGACCGTATATTGGGACATAAAATCAGCCTCAGCAAATTTAAGAAGATTAAAATCATACCAAGCATATTCTCTGATCACAAGGCTTTGAAATTGGATATCAAGTGCAAAAAGAAAGCAGGAAAGAACACAAATATATGGAGATTAAATAGCATACTTTTAAAGAACGACCGGGTCAAAGAAGAAATTAGAGGAGAGATCAAAAGATACATAGAAACAAATGACAATGAAAATACATCCTACCAAAATTTTTGGGATGCAGCGAAAGCAGTTTTAAGAGGGAAATTTATATCATTACAAGCCTATCTCAAGAAATAAGAAAAATCCCAAATAAATAACCTCACGTTATACCTTAAAGAATTACAAAAAGAAGAATAAGTGAAACCCAAGGTCAGCAGAAAAAAGGAAATAACAAAAATCAGAGCAGAACTAAATGAAATAGAGAACAAAAAGACAATAGAAAAAATTAATGTGACAAAGAGCTGGTTCTTTGAAAAGATTAACAAAATTGACAAATGGTTGGCTAGACTCACTAATAAAAAGGGAGAAGACACTAATTAACAAAATCACAAATGAAAAAGGGGAAGTTATCACGGACGCCACAGAAATACAAAGAATCATCCAAGAATACTATGAAGGACTATATGCCACCAAATTCAATAACCGAGAAGAAATGGACAAGTTCTTAGAAATATATAGCCTTCCTAGGCTGAATCATGAAGAATTGGAAAATCTAAATGGACCTATAAACAATAAGGAAATTGAATCAGTGATTCAAAACTTTCACAAAAGCAAAAGTCCGGGACCAGATGGCTTCACTAGTGAATTCTACCAAACCTTCAAAGAGGATCTAATACCAATCCTGCTCAAACTCTTCCAAAAAGTTGAAGAAGAGACAGTATTTCTTCACTCATTTTATGAGGCCAACATTACCCTGATACCAAAACCTAGTAAGGACAACACAAAAAACGAAAGCTACAGACCGATATGTCTGATGAATACAGATGCAAAAATCCTAAACAAAATTGTAGCAAATCGAATACAACAATGCATTTAAAAGATTATTAATCATGACCAAGTGGCGTTCATCCCCGACGCACAAGGATGGTTCAACATCTACAAATCCATCAATGTGATACATCACATAAACAAAATAAAGGACAAAAATCATATAAATGTATCAATCGATGCAGAAAACGCATTTGACAAGATACAACATCCATTTATGATTAAAACACTTAATAAACTAGGTATAGAAGGAAAATACCTTAACATAATAAAGGCCATATATGACAAGCCCTCAGCTAATCTCATAATTAATGGTGAAAAAGGTGAAGCCCTTTGCTCTACGTTCAGGAACACAACAGGGCTGTCCCCTATCACCTCTGCTTTTCAACATAGTGTTGGAAGTCCTTGCCAGAGCAATCAGGCAACAGAAAGAAATAAAAAGCATCCAAATTGGGAATGAAGAAGTTAAATTATCACTCTTTGCAGATGACATGATGCTATATATAGAAAACCCTAAAAACTCCACCAAAAAAGCTATTAGAAACAATCAACCAATACAGTAAATTTGCTGGCTACAAAATCAACGTACAAAACTCCATTGCATTCCTATATACTAACAATGAAATCTCAGAAAAAGAAATACAAAAACAATTATTTTTGGAATTGCAGCAAAAAGAATAAAATACCTATGAATAAACTTAACCAAGGATGTGAAAGACCTATATGCTGAAAACTATAAGACATTTTTGAAAGAAATTGAAGAAGACACAAAGAAATGCAAAGACATTCTGTGCTGAAGGATTGGAAGAATCCACATAGTTAAAATGGCCATATTACAGAAAGGAATATATAGATTTAATGCAATCCCCATCAAAATCCCAATGGCATTTTTTAAAGAAATAGAAAAAAAAAACCATCAGATTTGTTTGCAACTGCAATAGACCCCGAATAGCCAAAGCAATTTTAAGAAAAAAGAGCAATACTAGAGGTATCACACTCCCTGACTTTCACTTGTATGTACTACAGGGCTACAATAATCAAAACAGCATGGTATTGGCATAAAAACAGACACATAGACAAATGGAATAGAATTGAGAACCCAGAAATAAAACCACATAAATATGGGCACATAGTTTTTGACAAAGAAGCGAAAAACATACAATGGAGGAAAGACAGCCTCTTCAATAAATGGTGCTGGGAGAATTGGAAAGCCACGTGCAAAAGAATGAAACTGGACTGCTCTCTGTCACCATGTACCAAAATTAATTCAAAATGGATCAAAGACTTAAGCATAAGACCTGACACAATAAAAAACTGCATAGAAGAAAACATAGGTACTAAACTTATGGACCTTGGGTTCAAAGAGCATTTTATGAATTTGACTCCAAAGGCAATGGAAGTAAAAGCTAAAATAAACGAATGGGACTATATGAAACTTAAAAGCTTCTGCACAGCAAAAGACACCATCGACAAAACTAAGAGGCAACCAAGGGAATGGGAGAAGATTTTTGCAAACAGTACCTCCGATAAGGGGATAATATCCAAAATATACAAGGAACTCATGAAACTCAACAAGAAAAAAACAAACAACTCAATTGAAAAATGGGCAGAGGAACTGAAGAGACATTTCTCCAAAGAGGACATACAAATGGCAAATAGACATATGAAAAAATGCTCAACATCACTAATCATCAGAGAAATGCAAATACAAACCACAATGAGATATCACCTCACCCCAGTCAGAATGGCTATCATCAACAAGAGAAATAGTAACAAGTGTTGGAGAGGCTGTGGAGGAAAAGGAACTCTCAGTTACTGTTGCTGGGAATGCAGACTGATGCAGCCGTTATGGAAGGCAGTGTGGAGTTTCCTCAAAGAATTACGAATAGAACTACCATATGACCCAGCAATCCCTCTCCTGGGTATCTACCCCAAAAATCTGAAAACTTATATACCTAAAGACTCGTGTGTTCTAATGTTCATTGCAGCTTTGTTTACGGTTGCCAAGACGTGGGAACAACCAAAATGTCCTTCGCTAGATGAATGGATAAAGAAGTTGTGGTATATATACACAATGGAATACTATTCGGCGGTAAGAAAAGATGATATAGGAACATTTGTGACAACACGGATGGATCTTGAGAGTATAATGCTAAGCGAAACAAGTCAGACTGAAAAAGCAGAGAACCATATGGTTTCACTGATATGTGGTATATGAACCAAAAAGATCAAAAGAACAAGACAAACAAATGTAAAACAAGAACTCATAGACACAGACAATAGTTTAGCGGTTACCAGAGGTTAAGGGGAGGTGGGGTTCGTAGATGAGGGTAAGGGGATCAAATATATGGTGATGGAAGGAGAACTGACTCTGGGTGGTGAACACACAATGGGATTTATAGATGATGTAATACAGAATTGTACACCTGAAATCTATGTAATTTTACTAACAATTGTCACCCCAATAAATTTTTTAAAAAAAGTTCAATCTCTTTCGTAAAATACTGATGTTGTTCTTTGATTGTGTTTCTGAGTTCATTAATCTGCCTTTCAGTGTTTTCTTGCCTCTCGTTGAGTTTTTTCAGAACTGTAATCTTGAATTCTCTGTCATTTAAGTCACATATTTCCATATCTTTAAGTTCCTTTTCTGGAGACTTTTTACTTTCTTTCTGAGCTGTCTTTGTTGCCTTGGTTATTCATGGCAATTACTGATTTATTATTTCTCTTCCTAGACATCTACAGGAGTAGCTTCTGCGACAGATTGATAGGAAGAGGTCTTTCTTTTGTTTTCCAGTATTTGTTGTTAGGATGTTTTATTTCCTCTCTGACTGCAGTCTTTTTTTTCTCTCTCACAGGGTAGTGCTATGTTTTCTCTGTACTATTCCATCTTCTCACACAATGGGGGAATTCCCTGGGAGATGGGCTTCTCCTCTGTTAATAGGCGCAGTGTCCCTGTGGGTATGTGGAGAGCTTTTGAAGTTACAAAGCTCTTCCTGCACCAGATTCATAGCCCTTATGTTTCAGCAGTTCCGTTTACTCATGCATGGATCCGCCCAGATAGGTGGGGCCAGGGGCGCGGTGAGTTGTGAATGGTGGCCCAGAGCAATGGCAGCGACCACCACCACAGCTGGTCTTGCTTCCACAGCTCCCTCCCCTTTGCCTGAACTATTTGGGCTGTGAATGTGTGTCTGTGGTCCACAGTTCTCAGAACAGGAAATATTCTGTTCTTTTGATCTGACACTGCTACTGTTCTGCTTCTAGCATCGGGCAGATGGGGGCGGGGTGAGCTCTGGGAGGTGGGGGAGGGTGCAGCTAGTCTCAGTGCCTAAGGCTTCTGTTCTCTGCTCGGCAGTGAGGGTGTAAACCACCATTTTCAGCCTTCTTCCCTCAGTCTTTTCTCCGAGGTCTCTGCCATGAGCGTTGAGTTCAGGCGTGTTATATGCTGTCCCCTCTGCCCTGTGGGCCATAAGTGGAGCCCTAGCAGCCCGAGTTCTTCCCTCTCCTGCAGCTAAGGTAGTTCCAGGATGCAGTGAGCTGCGAGCACTGAGGTAGGTCTGGGTCCTGCGACCCCGCGGCTCCGTCTCTGCACTTCTCCCTTCCCTCCTCCTCTTCTTGCGCGATTCGTCCACCTTTTAGGTGAATTCAGTAGTGGGCCTCTTCGTCTTGCCTGTCTGCTGTGCAGGGAGTCCTTTGTGGAGTTATAGTTGTTCGATTAGTTGTAAATTCCAGGGGAGCTTTGCAGAGGCTCACCTCAGATAGCCATTTTATGATGTCTCTCAGAATCTTTTGTTATAATATTTGGTCTTCTGTCCTGAGTTCCTGAAATTTATTCAGAGCTATAAAAGTGAAATGGGTGCGTTGTTATTCATAACAAGACCCTTTCCACCACAATTGAGTTTATATTAGTGAGATGATTTTTTGATATCCCCTGAAGATGGGGGTCTTGTTGCCAGGGGAACCAACCTGTATTAGAATGTTTGAACTTTCAGATCTACCCCCAGATTTACAGGAAGGGGAGAGGGACTGGAATTTGAATCAATCATCAATGGCCTATGATTTATTCCACAGGCGTCTGTAGTGAAGCTTCTGTAAAACCTCAAAATGTGGGTTCGGAGAGCTTCCTGGTTGGTGAACTAGACCCCTTCCATGTGCTGCAATGTTGGGTGAAAAACTCCACGAGGACAGAAGCTCCTTTGTTTGGGATCTGGCCCTATGCATCTCTTCATCTGGTTGTTGATTTGTATCCATTAATATCCTTTGTAATAAATCAGTAATCTGGTGAGTAAACTGGTTTCATGAATTCTATGAGCTGCTCCAGCAAATTAATTGAACCTAAGGAGGGGTTGGTGGAAACCTCTGATATATAACCAGTAGGTCAGAAGCATAGGTAACAATGAGGATTTGCAATTGACAACTGAAGTGGAGGGCAGTCTTGCGAGACTGAGTCCTTACTTCACCTGTGGGATCTGTTACTATTTCTAGGTACATAGTGTAAGAATTGAGGTGAACTGTAGGACACATAGCTGGTGTCAGAATTGCTTGATGATATGGGGAAAACCCCCACATATTGGAATGGGAGCAGAATTATAACATGAGTAGATGCCCAATATAATTAGTCATCTGAGAAATGGGGAAATGCAAATCAAATCCACCACAAGATATCACTTCATCCCCACTCATATGGCTAGAATTGAAATTTCAGATAACAACAAATGTTGGTGAGGATGTGGAGAAATTGGAGCCCTCATACACCTCTGGTAGGAATGTAAAATGGTCACTCACTTTAGAAAACAGTGTGGCAGTTCCTCAAACGATTAGTCAAATTGTTGCCATGAACTTTGAAAACATTACACTAAATGAAGATGCCAATTCCAAAAGAATATGTGTATATTATATTATTACATGTATTAGAATAGGGAAATTTATAGAGACAGAAAGTGTGTTAGTGGTTGTTTTGGCCTGGAGAAGACAGGGGATGGGTGAGTCATAGCTAAATAGTACTTCTTGAGTTTCTTTTTGAGGTGATGGAAAGGTCCTAAAATTGACTGTGGTATTGGTTGTACATATCTGTGAATATACTAAAAACTATTGAAATGTACTCTTTAAATGGGCAAATCTTATGGTATGTGAATTATAGCTCCATACTGCTGTTTTAAAATGATATAAAAAGAGTCTCAGCCAGATTCGGTTATTAACTGAATGTGAGGGATAATGAAGAGAGATTCAAGGATAATCGCCAGGTTCTGGGTTGGCCAATGTGTGGATAGCAAGGCAGAAAACAAAGGAAAAAGAAGCAGGGCTAAGGTGAGAATAAATTACTAGAGTGAGATAGCATATAGGAAGACTTCTAAACTTTTTGAGGGGTGAGGAATCACAGCCTCTTTGGAGAAGCTGGTAAGAATTATGGTCTTTCTTCCCACACAAAAAAATGTGAATATCTTACCACCCCCCTCACACATACAGATAATTTTGAATAACATTTAATGGGTTCCACAGACTTCTGTGTTGAGAATGCTTAAATTAAGGTTACTCAGGATGCTCTGCAGAGAGTGTTGCTCGGGTCCTGGTATAAATGAGAAACTACCAGCGTGGGTGTGGACTGCTGGATAGTGACCCTGAAGCAAGACTGGGCTCTTCGTGAATGCCCTGGAGGTGAGGAGGTTAGGGTGAGGATTCCAGCAGTCTGTACTTCCTAAGCCAGGTGAGAGATAGCAGAAAGGTCTCAGAGAGTCTTCTACCTGGACAAGGTGAAATAGAGGAGAGAGCAGGCTGACTAGGGAGGATCTTTTCCCAGCAGTCACGTCTCTACAGTTCTTGGAATACCCCACCACAAAGGTGTAGAAGAGCCCCATCTGGTTTCCAACATGAGAACAGACCTCTCTCCTCGTGTATCTGGGAGGTGAGTCACCAGGTAGGAATTTGGGGAAGAAATGGAGGAAAGTAACCAAAAGAATTTACTCAGGTCAGTACCTTGGTCACCTGTCCATCTATATTTTTGGAGTAAGCAACAGTCAGGAGGCTGAATGTAGAAAATGAGAGGCTCTGGAATGTGGCAGCCCCTTCCCAGCCTCTTGTCAAGGACAGGTAGATCTATCTGTATCCCTCAACCTGCCTCAAAACCACCATTAGTATTAGCCATTATTTTTCAGCAGATGACTTCAGTTATCAGCAAATGCTTTTTCATATTTAATGAATGTTTATTATAATAGAATAAACTATAAATGTTTATTAACAAAACTTGAAATTTGTCCCAGAATGAAAAAAAAAATATGTTATTTATATAAAATGGCCAAGATTCAGGGACAACTGGTCTTCTCCCTGAAGAGCTAGTTCACAGATCATTTTCAAAACATTGACTGTGTTAAGGAATGTTTCCCTTTTTCCCATAAAATTTTGAACCAAGCTAGAATGTTCTAAAAATGAAGTTGTGTGGAGCCCTGATAAACGTTTTCTGTGCGGTGCTGGAGAACATAAAAAATGAGGTGTTTTACTTCCCCAGGTTGAAGCATGTGTTTTAAAAATGAAATTTCATAATTTTCAGTTTTTTGAGGCATAATGATTTTGAAAAAGGAAGTAAAGAGAAACCATTAGGACACAGATATACAGCCAGGGAGAAGAAGAAAGAAAGAAGAAAAGGCCAATGCCAAGGCCTTGGTAGGGCGGTGAAGAGGGGAAGATGCAGAACTTCCTTGATAACCAGAGAGGAGCAAACCCCAATTACAAGGTGGTGAAGCCACTTGTGGGCCCTCCAATTGGAGAGGACTGGGCTGAGTGACAGGGAGGTGCACGCTGGGGTCCCGCGCAGGGACGCGGGGAGGGGGAGTTCTGCAGGCGGAGTTGGGGGGAGGGTCGGTCGAACTCCTCGCGGGCCCTGGGAGGGTTAGGAAGCGCTCGTTGGTGACGCGGGACCCTCACGTGACCCGGAGCTGCAGAGCGACACAGCCTTCGGTGCAGTCGTCACTCCTCTCTGGGTACCAGCTGCCCGCTGCCCTGCGCACAGCGGGCTGGCATCCGGCCGGGGGAAAGCAGAGCAGGTAAAGGCAGGGGGCCGGGCGGAGGCCAGGGAGGCAGCGGCCCCCCAACCCAGGAGGCCGGCGCTGGGGATCAGCGCAGCGGTCCCCGCCGGCTTTCTCCACCCCTGGAATTCTTGGGAACATAAATAGTGACCTCTCTGGTGTGGCGGTGCTGGGGCGGCAGGGCTCCAGGGAGGGAAGCAGTGATTACCCACCGAGCTCCTGCAGGAAAATGGTGAACCGGGTCGGGGTAGAGAGGGCGGGAGTCTCGGGGCTGGGGTGGCCAAGGTTGCCAGGGCAGAGAAGGGGCCTGGTGGCGGCAGGTTGCTGCACAGCGTTTGCAAAAGTCCTTGCTCCCCCCCAACCCGACCCTCTGCAGGTCTGTGGGTCTGTGTGAAGTGTCCGGGCGGCACCCTCGCGGCAAGAACTGAGAAGAGGAGGAGACAGTAAGGATAGGCCCAGGTGGGTGCGGGAGACAGTGGTGGGGGGCCGGTGCAGAGCCCAGTGTAGGACACCCCCTCCCAAGTATCCTCCCCCCACCCAATCACCCGTCCTCCTTTTTGGTGCCTGCAGAGGCCTGGGGGATGGATCTGTAAGGAAAATGGTGGGTTTGAGGGGTGGAAAGGGAGAGTAGTGAGAGGGAAGGGAAAGAGCTTGGACTGGGGGACCCCTAGAGGGTGCAGGGAGCCTCTCAGGTGGGAAACATGAAATTTAAAAACTAACCGTTGATATCCAGAGTCCTGCAAGATGAATAGTCAGGCCTCTGTCCTCGGTGCTGATCTCTCCACCAAAAATTCAATCCCTTCTCTCCCTTTTTATCTCCTAGGAGTAATGGCGTCCAAAGAGGAACAAGTGGTAGAAAATATCAAGGTGGAAAATACTAACCAGGAAAATGAAAAAAAGGATGAAAAGGAGCAAAATGCTAATAAAGGAGAACCCTTGGCCCTCCCTTTGGAAGCTGGTGAATATTGTGTAGCTAGAGGAAATCGTAGGCGGTTCCGTGTTAGGCAGCCCATCCTGCAGTATAGATGGGATGTAATTCAAAGGCTTGGAGAGCCACAGGCAAGGATGGGAGAAGAGACTATGGAAAGGGTTGGGGAGGAGATGAGACAACTGAGGCAAAAGCTGAGGGAAAGGCAACTGAGTCATAGTCTGCGGGCAGTTAGCACTGACCCCCCTCGCCATGACCGTCATGATGAGTTTTGCCTTATGCCTTGAATGCTGATGTTTTCCCTGCAGTTAATAGGGAGACACCTGCTTTCTAAACACAGGTGATCGTAATGTACCTGTGTTGTAAACCTTTTGATATCACTTGTTTCTGGTGGGTCTCTACCAACTTCTAGTTGAATGTTGTTTTTTATTCAGTTTGCAAGATTTTGTTAGGAAAATTTTACCTATTGCGTGGAAAGATGCTTATTATATATTGTGAAGTTAATAAAGCAGTTTTAAAAAGCAATCTCTGTATTTATCCTTTTTATTTCAAAATTTATGTTTATTTAATACATGAAGAGAAAATGCTAAACTTAAATATAACAAATTATTAATACAGGGACTCATTTTTGTGAGATGGGTTGATGTGTTTTATTTCATATTGCCTGTATTTTGAGAAGAAATGAAAACTATTTTTAATGATTTTATGAAAGCAGGAGGGTCACTTTATTAAGTACTTGGTCACAAAATTTGGATATTTTAGCCAGATTAATAAGCCCAGGACTTCCTTATGAATTGGGGACTTCGTTTGCTTCACATGACTGTGAAATGAGTTCAGGAGTGTGTGAGCTGTGTTTACCTATTTTTGGCCCACCCCCACCTATTAGGCAAGGCCCTCTTATCCTCAGATTTTCCCTTCAGATATTTAGCAGAGTCCCAAAAGATAGGTCTCATAAGTTCAGCATCCCTCCTCCCCTCGGGACTACAGTGTCTGCTGGTCAATCTGTGAGTTCTGCCTGACAAAACATAGGAACTTAAAGTACAATTATTAATGACTGAGTCTTGAGTTCTTGTCTCAGTTCAGTCCCTGAATAAAATAACCTAGGATATCTGACCTGACTTCTCTAGAAGGGATTACTTGCAATTCCTAAAGGAATATTAGACTCATTTAATAATACCCTAGTGTTTATAAAAGTATGCTAATCTGCCACCTGTGTGAGAATTACCTGAGCACTTTCTTCAAAACAGATTCCTAGTTCTACCCTAAATCTGAATGGGGCTCCAGAACTTTCAATTTTAGCAAACTTCCTGGTGATTTTGATGCACATTAATGTTTAAAATGTTACTGGTGTGTATGTATTTATTATGATCTTAATCCTTAAATAGAAAACATAATAATTAGAAGAACATAAAAGTGAATTCAGTAGAGAGAAGCATTAAAATGCAAAGGATGAGAAAATTTAAAAAGACCTTTAGATTTATTACATAATTAAAATTGAAAGTATTTACACTACAAATTTAACAGTGGTTATCTCTTATGAGTTATTGGGTGATTTTTTTGTGTACTCAACTACATTTTTCTTAAAGAATACGGATTGCTTGTGCTAAAAAGAAATAAAAGCCAATAATAGATCCAGATCCAAAGAACTCTTCAGTGAACGTACAAATGCACTGAAGGCACTTAAAAATTCTCATGTCAGAACTTAGATATGTAGATTTCAAGTTACATTTGGATACAGCACTCATACTCTGGTGTAATTGTCCCTCCTATTTGAGTGGGCAAAATCACTAAGTCTTACTTCTAATCAATAGAATATAGCAAAAGTGATGTGATGTCACTTTTGTGATTGTGTTACAGAACATTGCGATTTCTATCTTTGTAAGAACTCCCTCCTCATTCCCCCTGTTGGCTTTGATTAGACAAGATGCCATGTTGGAAAGGCCCATATGGCAAAGAACTGAGAGTATCTACCAACCAATAGCCAGTAAGAAACTGAGATAACTCAGTGCAATAGCCCATTAGGAAGTGAATCCTGCCGACAACTTAAGTGAGTTTGGAAGCAGATCCTCACCCACTCAAGTCTTCAGCTAAGACCCTAGCTCTGGTCTACATATTGACTGTTGCTTTGTAAAGAACACGAGACAGAAGACACAGAGTAGTCACACCTAGACTTCTGAC
Source organism: Rhinolophus ferrumequinum (assembly GCF_004115265.2). Classification (NCBI taxonomy): domain Eukaryota; kingdom Metazoa; phylum Chordata; class Mammalia; order Chiroptera; family Rhinolophidae; genus Rhinolophus; species Rhinolophus ferrumequinum. Next base: position 51,925,042 of record NC_046284.1, read on the forward strand.
TTGCAGAATCTTTGGGATAATTAATGTGTATGGTTTTTAAGATGCTAAATTTAGGGGTAATTATTACAAAGCAATAGATAACTAATATGTATCTCTTAAGGATAATGATGCTTTTTTCCTTAGCTTCTTTTAAATTATTTTTTCAGTTACAGTTGACATTCGATATTATATTAGTTTCAGATGTACATCTTAGTGGTTAGACATTTATATATTTTATTCAGTGACTCCCCCTGATTAGTCAAGTACACCCCTGGCCCTATACAAAATGGTTGCAACATTATTGACTGTATTCTCTATGTTGTACTTTTTATATCCCATGACTATTTTGTAACTACAAATTTGTATTTCTTAATCCCTTCAACTTTTTCACCCAGCTCCCCAACCCCTTCACCTTTGGCAACCATCAGTTTCTTCTCTAAATCTATGAGTCTGTTTATGTTTCGTTTATTTATTTTCTTCTTTAGATTCCACATATAAGTGAGATCATATGGTATTAGTCCTTGTCTGACTTATTTCTTTTTTTCTTTTAAATTTATTGGGGTGAAAATTGTTAGTAAAATTACATAGATTTCAGGTGTACAATTCTGTATTACATCATCTATAAATCCCATTGTTTGTTCATTGTACCAACAGTGTATGAGCGTTCCTTTTTCTCCACAGCCTCTCCAACACTTGTTACTATTTGTCTTGTTGATGATAGCCATTCTGACTGGGGTGAGGTGATATCTCATTGTGGTTTTTATTTGCATTTCTCTGATGATTAGTGATATTGAACATTTTTTCATATGTCTATTTGCCATTTGTATGTCCTCTTTGGAGAAATGTCTCTTCAGGTCCTCTGCCCATTTTTCAACTGGGTTGTTTGTTTTTTTGTTGTTGAGTTTCATGAGTTCCTTGTATATTTTGGATATTAGCCCCTTATCAGAGGTACTGTTTGCAAAAATTTTCTCCCATTCAGTTGGTTGCCTCTATATTTTGTCGATGGTTTTTTTTTTTGCTGTGCAGATGCTTTTAAGTTTCATATAGTACCATTCATTTAGTTTAGCTTTTACTTCCATTGCCTTTGGAGTCAAATTCATAAAATGCTCTTTGAACTCAAGGTCCGTAAGTTTAGCACCTACGTTTTCTTCTATGCAGTTTATTGTGTCAGGTCTTATGCTTAAGTCTTTGATTCATTTTGAGTTAATTAAGATACATGGTGACAGAGAGCAGTCTTTGTACGTGGCTATCCAATTCTCCCAGCACCATTTATTGAAGAGGCTCTCTGTCTTCCATTGTATGTTTTTAGCTTCTTTGTCAAAAATTATTGGTCAATATTTAAGTGGTTTTATTTCTGGGTTCTCAATTCTATTCCATTGGTCTATGTGTCTGTTTTTCTGCTAATACCATGCTGTTTTGATTATTGTAGCCCGGAAGTACAAGCTAAAGTCAGGGAGTGTGATACCTCCAGTATTGTTCATTTTTCTTAAGATTGCTTTGGCTATTCAAGGTCTTTTGTGGTTCCAAAAAAATCTGATGATTTTTTGTTCTATTTCTTTAAAAAATGCCATTGGGATTTTGATGGGGATTGCATTAAATCTGTATATTGCTTTGGGTAATATGGCCATTTTAACTATGTTGATTCTTCCAATCCATGAGCACGGAATGTCTTTCCATTTCTTTGTGTCTTCTTCAATTTCTTTCAAAAATGTCTTATAGTTTTCAGCACATAGGTATTTCAGATCCTTGGTTAAGATTATTCCTAGGTATTTTATTCTTTTCACTGCAATTGCAAAAGGAATTGTTTTTTGTATTTCTTTTTCTGAGATTTCGTTATTAGTATATAGGAATGCAATGGACTTTTGGACATTGATTTTGTAGGCAGCAACTTTACTGTATTCGTTGATTGTTTCTAATAGCTTTTTGGTGGAGTCTTTAGGGTTTTCTATATATAGCATCATGTCATCTGCAAAGAGTGATAATTTAACTTCTTCATTCCCAATTTGGATGGCTTTTATTTCTTTCTCTTGCCTGATTGCTCTGGCAAAGACTACCAACACTATGTTGAAAAGCAGAGGTGATAGGGGACAGCCCTGTCGTGTTCCTAAACTTAGAGCAAAGGGCTTCAGTTTTTCACCATTAACTATGAGATTAGCTGAGGGTTGTCATATATTGCCTTTATTATGTTAAGGTATTTTCCTTCTATACCTATTTTATTAAGTGTTTTACTCATAAATGGATGTTATATCTTGTCAAATGCTTTTTCTGCATCAATTGATATAATCATATGATTTTTGTACTTTATTTTATTTATGTGATGTATCACATTGATGGATTTGCGGATGTTGAACCATCCTTGTGCCCCGGGGATGAACCCACTTCGTCGTGATGAATGATCTTTTTAATGCATTGTTGTATTCGATTTGCTAGAATTTTGTATAGGATTTTTGCATCTGTATTCATCAGAGATATTGGTCTGTAGTTTTCTTTTTTTGTGTTGTCCTTACCAGGTTTTGGTATCAGGGTAATGTTGGCCTCATAAAATGAGGCCATTATGAAATTTAATTTCTTCTGCCCTAAATGACACTTTAGATGAAATGGACATAATTGACATTTATAGAGCACTTCATCCTAAGACATCTGACTATACATTCTTTTCTAGTGTACATGGAACATTCTCAAGAATACTCGATATATTGGGACATAAAATCAGCCTCACCAAATTTAAGAAGATTGAAATCATACCAAGCATATTCTCTGATCACAAGGTTTTGAAATTGGATATCAACTGCAAAAAGAAAAGAGGAAAAAACACAAATACATGGAGATTAAACAACATGCGTTTAAAGAAAGACTGGGTCAAAGAAGAAATTAGAGGAGAGATCAAAAGATACATAGAAGCTAATGACAATGAAAATACATGCTACCAAAATTTTTGGGATGCAGCGAAAGCAGTTTTAAGAGGGAAATTTATATCATTACAGGCCTATCTCAAGAAATAAGAAAAATCCCAATAAATAACGTCACGTTACACCTTAAAGAACTAGAAAAAGAAGAACAAGTGAAACCCAAGGTCAGCAGAAGAAAGGAAATAACAAAAATCAGAGCAGAACTAAATGAAATAGAGAACAAAAAGACAATAGAAAAAATTAATGTGACAAAGAGCTGGTTCTTTGAAAAGATTAACAAAATTGACAAACCCTTGGCTGGACTCACTAAGATAAAAAGAGAGAAGACACTAATTAACATAATCGGAAATGAAAAAGGGGAAGTTCTCACGGACACCACAGAAATACAAAGGATCATCAAAGAATACTATGAAGGACTATATGCCATCAAATTCAATAACCTAGAAGAAATGGACAAGTTCTTAGAAACATACAGCCTTCCAAGGCTCAACCATGAAGAACTGGAAAATCTAAACAGACTGATCACCAGAAGGAAATTGAATCAGTCATCCAAAACCTTCCCAAAAGCAAAAGTCTGGGATCAGATGGCTTCACTAGTGAACTCTACCAAACCTTCAAAGAGGATCTAATACCAATCCTGCTCAAACTCTTCCAAAAAGTTGAAGAAGAGACAGTACTCCGTATCTCATTTTATGAGGCCAACATTACCATGATACCAAAACCTGGTAAGGACAACACACACCCAAAAAAAATTAGAGACCAGTATCTCTGATGAATACAGATGCAAAAATCCTAAACAAAATTCTAGCAAATCGAATACAACAATTAAAAAGATCATTAAAAAGATCATTCACCACTACCAAGTGTGTTATTTCCTTTCTTCTGCTGACCTTGGGTTTCACTTGTTCTTCTTTTTCTAGTTCTTTAAGGTGTAACATGAGGTTATTTATTTGGGATGTTTCTTGTTTCTTGAGATAGGCCTGTAATGATATAAATTTCCCTCTTAAAACTGCTTTCGCTGCATCCCAAAAATTTTGGTAGCATGTATTTTCATAGTCGTGTTTCTATGTGTCTTTTGATCTCTCCTCTAATTTCTTCTATGACCCGGTTGTTCTTTAAAAGTATGTTGTTTAATTTCCTGGTATTTGTGTTTTTTCCTGCTTTCTTTTTGCAGTTGATATCCAGTTTCAAAGCCTTGTGATCAGAGAATATGCTTGGTATGATTTCAATCTTCTTAAATTTGCTGAGGCTGATTTTATGTCCCAGTATATTGTCTATCCTTGAGAATGTTCCATGTACACTAGAATAGAATGTATTGTCTGATTTTTAGATATCTGTGTTCGATGTCCCTGATTCTTTCCTTCATCTGCTCAACTCTACTACCTAAGCTGGCTATTTCATTCTTCATTTCTTCTATTGAGTTCTTAATCTCCAGAAATTCTATTTGGTTCTTTTTTAAAATTTCAATCTCTTTCGTAAAATGCTCATGTTCTTCTTTGATTGTGTTTCTGAGTTCATTATACTGAGTTTCTGTGTTTTCTGGCATCTCATTGAGTTTTTCAGAAGTGCTATCTTGAATTCTGTGTCATTTAAGTCACTTGTTTCCATATCTTTAATTTCATTTTCTGGAGACTTTTCATTTTCTTTCTGAGCTGTCTTGCTGTCTTGGTTATTCATGGCAATTAATGTTTTATTACTTATATTCCTAAACATCTACAGGAGAGGGTTGTGCCACAGGTTGATAGGAAGAGGTCTTTCTTTTGTTTTCTAGTATGTGTTGGTAGAATGTTTTATTTTCTCTCTGACTGCAGCCTTTTTTCCTCTCTCACACGGTAGTGCTATGTTTTTTTTCTGCACCATTCTGGCTTCTCACACAATGGAGGGATTCCCTGGGAGACAGGCTTCTTCTCTGATAGTAGTTCGCCTGGTTCACATGGCGCAGTGTCCATGTGGGTACGCGGAGAGCTTTTTTAGTTCCAAAGCTCTTCCTGCATCAGATTCAGAGCCTGTATGATTCAGCAGTTCTGTTTACTCCTGACGGGATCTGCCCAGATTGGTGGGCCAGGGGTGGGGTGAGTTGTGAGAGGTGACCCAGAGCAATGGTGGCGACCACCACCACAGCCAGTCCTACTTCCACAGCTCCCTCCCCTTTGCCGGAACTACTTGGGCTGCGAATCTGTATCTGCGGTCCACAGTTCTCAGAACAGCAAATATTCTGTTCTTTTGATTTGACACTGCTACTTTTCTGCCTCTAGCACTGGGCAGGTGGGTGTATGGCGAGATCTGGGAGTCTAGGGAGGGGGCGGCTAGTCTCAGTGCCTAAGGCTTCCGTTCTCTGCTTGGCAGTGAGGGCTTAAACCACTGTTTTCAGCCTTCTTCCTTTAGTGTTTCCTCTGAGGTCTCTGCCATGAGCGTTGGGTTCAGCCGTGTTATATGCTGTCCCCACAGCCCTGTGAGCCATTAACGGAGCCCTAGGAGTCTGAATTGTTCCCTCTCCAGCAGCTGGGGTAGTTCCATGATGCAGCGTGCTTTGAGCACTGAACTAGCTCTGCTTCTGTAGCCGCGTGGCCCCGTCTCCGCACTTCTCCTTTCTCTCCTTCCCTGCTCTCGCAATTTACCCACCTTTAGGTGAATTCAGTAGTGAGCCTCTTCGTCTTGCCTATCTGCTCTGCCGAGTCCTTTCTGGAGTTATACTTGTTCAATTTGTTGTAAATTCTAGAGGAGATTTACAGAGGCTCACATCAAACCGCCATTTTGATGACGCCACTCTCTACGTTTTCAGTTGTTGACATTCAGTAATATTGTATAAGGTACAGTATATTTTTTAAATTTAAAAATCTTGAAAATTTATGATAATAAAAATGATGCATATTCATTTTGGACAACACAAAGGAGCATAAAGAAGAAATTTTAATCCTATTAAACATTTTTAAATATTTCAGTTTCTTTTCCTTTAGTCTTTTTTCTAAACAAGACATTCACAAATGGAGTCTTGTTCTATAAAAATTGGGTTATACTGTATATACTATTTTGTATTTTCCTTTTTCATTTAACATTTAACATTTTAATATTAATGCTTTTCCACTCTCCTTAAGAATTATTAGAATCGAAGTTGTTTTGTATATGGATTTACAAATTGAATATAATAACAAACCTAGGAGAAAATAAAGATGATTATTTAAGTATGCTAGACATATTTCTCAACATACAACCCAAGACAGAACTTATGCAGAAAATATCTGATTTTATTACAGAAAAAATAAACTTTTGTGTCATGTAAGTATAAGTTTAAAAGGTAAATAAACTGCTGGGAAAATAACACATAGGGAAGTAATGGTTAATCTCATAACTCAAATCAATCAGAAAAAGGGAAACAGAGAAATACCAAAATGGACAGAAAAGAAATGGTAAACAATTTTACAGTTGACTAATAGACACATGGAAAAAATAATCCATTTTATCACTAATCAAGGAAATGCAAAGGCGAACAAGAAAACATTTACAAGATACAAGTTGGTAAAGAATTTTAGTAACAGCTAATACTTATTGACCACTTGTAATCTAAGTATTTTTCATGCTTTATTCAATTTCCCTAACCACATACGTTGCATGTAGATAGTATGGTTAGGCCCATTTCACAGTTAAAAAGAATGAACCACACACCCAATGCCACATAACTATTAAGTTGTGGGGCTGGAATTTGAACAAAGACAGCATGTCTTCTGAGTCCATGCCATTTTTAGTGATTTATACCTAGAGATGAGGGTTTAGAAAAATAGCCACTTTCATACAGTACTGGTGAGAATAAGAACTGGTACAATTTTTCTGAAAGGTAGTTGGAAAATATGCATTAAAAGTCTTCATACAATTCTATAGCCTTTAACGCAGGAATTCTATGTCTATGACTATATCCCAGGTGAGAAGTCATACATATGATCTGTATCTGAGCTGTAAAAACATCCAAGTGTACAAGTATGTAAATATATGCAATAATAGGATATTTATTTCAGCATTTTTGAAATACCAAAAAACTCTACAGGACTTTAATACTTATAAATAATGGGAAAGATAAATACATTAAGATGCAATAATACTTTGGAAAGCTATATATACTCATTATAAATAATAGATAGTGAAATGACAGAATGAAATAAAAATTTTCTCTAATACTAGTATATCAATTATGTTAGATAGCAATTTTCAGCTATATGTAAAGAATAATTGACTGAAACTGGCTTAAATACTAAGGAAGTTTATAATTTCACATAGCAGGAAGATCAGAAGTAGGTAGGACAGGCTTCAAGGAAGATTCAGCAACTAAAGGATGTCACCAAAGACCTAGGTTACTTTCATCTCTGGTCAGCTTCTGCCATGCCTAGTGTCAGTTTCATCCTAAGGCTGATAGTTACCCCTGATGCAACAAGATGGTTGCTTATGATGATTGAGGATAGATTCTTCTCTGTTTATATCCATCAGGAGAGAAGGGGAAACCTCTCTCCCAACCATAGAATATAAGGCTTTTCCTTCAATCTGACTGGGCCATTTTAAGACCATTGGCCACCCTCAACCAATAACAGTCCTCAGGGAAATTCTGGGTCCCGAGAGGTTCAGAATAGTTAGGTCTTGCCCTTTGAAGCTATCGATGAGGTGGAGTGGGGTGGATATCCAGATATTTGGAATTCTGTTAGGCAGGAAGGGGGAAATTTATGTTGGGTCAGCATACACTACATTGGGAACCTCAAAAATAGGAATGGCCCATGATACTCTAGACCTGAGTAGGAGATCAAGCAACAAGAAGAAATACTGAATAATCTTTGGAAGGAAAGGAGGCAGGGCATAAAAAACTAAAGCAGTCCAAAAAATGCCAACATCCAGTCAGAGAGGAAAGAGAGAGAGAGAGAAAGAGAGAGAGAGAGAGAGAGAGAGAGAGAGAGAGAGAGAGAGAGAAATATGACTCAACCAAAGCTGCCCAGATGACAGAAATATGAGGGATCCATGAAGCCCTGGAATTAAAAACCAAAAGAAGGTACCAGGTCCAGTAAAACCACTCACAAAGGCTAAGTGAAAGTCATGTGGGTCTGTGCCCACAGATACCCAAGAAACCAGTAAATGAGGAACAGAACCAAGTGGAAAGAATTCCAAGATGATAAGTTCTTTACAGAGTTTCCACTTTTGTTGCATACATAACACCTCGTTTCACAGAATCTTGCCTTGTTCCATGGACCAGTGCCAGACGGGCTGAGAACATCCCTTCCTCCAGGTGTAGGTAGAAAGTCAGCCTTGAATGTCATTGAACAACATCTCTGAAAAGCAAGCACTTGAGTTGTCTCAGCTTTGAATCTTACTGGAGTTTGCAGGGACTTCAACTGGGTACTGCTTACTCACTTGGTAGGATCATAACCTCTATTCCAGCCAGGCTACTCTCTCTCCCTTGCTAGCCTTTTCCAGAACTTCTCCTCCTGAAAAAATATTCCAATCTTACCCACTTTTAAAGACTCAACACATATCCCTCTTCCTCATGACAGTTTCTCTAGTTCTATGAGTACCTCTCTTCTCTTACTCTTATTAAGCTGACAGAACCCCATAGGTTTTTATTTCTTTTTCCTCCAGAAATTGTTATGTGCAATTCTGAACCTGCTCAGGTACCTTGTGTTCTGCTTCCCCGGTGATGTCTTGGAATGTGTTTTGTAATTTTTCTGCATCTTTCACAGACCTTAGGTCATTAAATGATCAGTGAACTGGTCTCTGTTTCTTCTCTTCCCTTCTCCAGTCCCGTCTCTAGATGGAAATCCAAGGAATATTTTGAAGGAGAATTAGAACATGCTCCTCCCCTCAATTATATTCCTTAAATGCCTCTATTGCATTTAAATACTTAAAACCAAAAGAAAACATACCCTTACCATGGCTTTCAGGCTGTGAAAGACCTGGCTCCTGCCCACCTCTTCCACTCAGCCAGGCCTTTCTCTTCCCCCATTGATAAGCTGCAGCCACACTGGCGTCCTTTGGTTCTAAATGGGCCAATGACTTTCCTGCCCCAGAGGCTGTTTCTCCTTCTAGAAGTCTAAGGCCCCCCTAGCTCCCAAGTTAACTCTTATTTACCCTTTAGGACTCAAATATAATGCCTACTAAAAGTCTCTCTCTCATTCCCTGGTCTAGTCCTTCATGTTATCTCTCACAGAAACTTATTCTCTTTATTTATCATAATTTGGGACTAATGTTTAATGTTTCTCTCCCCTACTAGATTGTAAATTCCATGCTCGGAGGATTCATGTCTATCTTATTTACCAGGCCATATCCATCATCTAACCATTGCCTGACACATGGTAAGCCCCAGGAGCTAGTAAATTGAACCTATTAAATTGTCATTTTAAGGTCAAAACCAAGCACATTATCAGCAAACTCATATGGATCAACCTAATACTTTTTGAATGAATAAAAGGTGAGGCAAGTGAATTACTGAGAAAAGAGAATGAGAACGTAACTTGGAGAATATGTTTTAATCTCACTATACTATCTAATCTGCTTTATGGTAGACTCAGGAATCTGGATGAGTTGCTGACTCTGAGACTTTCCCCCTAAAGGAAAAAGCATCTCTGATCCTTGGCATGAGTGTCTTTCCCCAGTGAATTTCTCTAAATCCATATCTTGCAATCCCAGTCTGTTGTGTCCTTTCTTAGGCTCTATCCCCTCTCATGCTTTCATGTGTTCTTTCCTTTCACAACTCTCTTTGACAACTAACGCATGAAGGGCATATAGACTTCTACATGATGTGTCTTTACTCCCCTTCTTTGCTGGTAAATTCCCAAATGTTCCGTGCTAGGTCATAATAGTATTTGCTTTATCCAAATAAGAGACTCAAGAAAGGAATCAAAAACTGCATTAAATGATGCAGAAAGAAACTACTTACTCTGAGTGGATTACATCATTGGAATGGAGTTCCTGTGAGGTGTTGGAAGCAGGGATAACCTGAGGGATATCAGGGATGCCTCCACTTCAGACTCCTACTTTCATTTCCCTTTCTATCCAGGAGACAGTAAGTACAGTAATGGTGTGACTCTTGACTCATCATCAGGGTGACTGAGATGTGGGGAGTGTCACAGAATCTACCAGGGGAACCAAGAGTTGAACAAAGTTTGAAAATTGCTCTCTTGAACCCCCCAACAAAAAATCAGGTATTGGAACAATTTCCTGGGTGTCTTGAAAAGATATAACCCAGGTCCAAGAAGATCTAACGTTGGAGTCTTGATTTGGGCTACCAGTATTTAATATGCAGTCAGTTTTGCATAAATGCACAGTGAATGGATGCATGAATGAGTTGTTCACAAACATGAACCAATTGAAAACATTAAAATATAACCTCCCACAGTCTGTTCAAATCTGTGTGTATATATTTCAAACAGAAGTAGGTTCATTTAGTATATACTGTGTCAAAATACCATGTTATAAAAACAAAGCAAGAGATGTCATCAAAATGGCGGTGTGAGGTGAGCCCCTGGAAATGTCCCCTGGAATTTACAACAAATTAAACAGCTATAACTCCACAAAGGACTCCCTGCACAGCAGACAGGCAAGACGAAGAGTGTCACTACTGAATTCAACTAAAGGTGGGCAAATTGCCAGAGCAGGGAAGGAGGGAAAGGAGAAGTGTGGAGAATGAACCACGTGGGCGAAAGACGCAGACCTAGCTCAGTGCTCCGAGCTCGCTAGATCCTGGAACTACCGAGCTACAGGAGAGGGAAGAACTTGGACTGCTAGGGCTCCATTTATGGCCCACAAGGCTGATGGGACAGGATATAACACGGCTGAACCCAACGCTCACAGCAGAGACCTCAGAGAAAAGACTGAGGGAAGAATACTGAAAATGGTTGTTTAAGCCCTCACTGCCAAGCAGAGAATGGAAGCCTTAGGCACTGAGACTAGCCAAACACTACCTACCCTCCCAGAGCTCGCCCAGCCCCCACCTGCCCAGTGCTAGAAGCGGAACAGTAGCAGTGTCAGATCAAAAGAACAGAATATTTGCTGTTCTGAGAACTGTGGTCCCCAGACACAGATTCGCAGGCCAACTAGTTCCGGCAAAGCGGAGGGAGCTGTGGAAGCAGGAACGGCTGTGGTGGTGGGTGCCACCATTGCTCTGGACCACCTCTCACAACTCAGCCCACCCCTGTCCCCACCTATCTGGGTGGATCCCTGCAGGAGTAAAAGAACTGCTGAAACATACGGGCTCTGAATCTGGTACAGGAAGAGCTTTGGAACTTTAAATGCTCTCCACATCCCCACAGGGACGTGGTGCCCTATGACCCAGGCGAACTTTTAACAGAGGAGAAGCCCGCCTTCCAGGGAATCACTCCATTGTGTGAGAAGCTGGAATAGTGTAGAGAAAACATAACACTAAAGTGTGACAGAGAAAAAAGGGCTGCAGTCGAAGAGAAAACAAAACATTCTACCAACACATATTGGAAAACAAAAGAACGACCTCTTCCTATCAACCTGTTGCAGAACCTACTCCTGTATATGTCTAGGAAGAGAAATAATAAACTATTAAATACCATGAATAACCAAGGCAACAAGACAGCTCAGGAAGAAAGTGAAAAGTCTACAGAAAATGAAGTTAAAGATATGGAAATATGTGACTTAAATGACAGAGAATTCAAGATTGCAGTTCTGAAAAAACTCAATGAGATGCAAGAAAATACAGAAAAGCACTTTAATGAACTCAGAAATACAATCAAAGAACAACATGAGCATTTTACTAAAGAGATTGAAATTTTTAAAAAGAATCAAATAGAGTTTCTGGAAATTAAGAACTCAATAGAAGAAATGAAGAATGAAATAGACAGCTTAGGAAGTAGAGTTGACCAGATGGAGGAAAGAATCAGTGACATCAAAGATAGAAACCTGGAAATGACATGGATGGAAGAAGAAAGAAACTTGAGACTTAAAAGAAATGAAATAACTCTACAAGAACTTTGAGACTCCATCAGAAACAGCAGTATAAGCATAATGGGCATATCCGAAGGAGAAGAAAGAGAGAAGGGAATAGAGAGTATATTCAAACAAACAATAAATGAGAACTTCCCAAACTTGTGGAAAGAACTGGATCCTCAAATCCAAGAAGCAAATAGAACACCTAGTTACCTCAACCCCAACACGCCTTTTCCAAGGCATATTGTATTGAAGCTGTCTAAAATCAAGGACAAAGAAAGAATCCTCAAGGCAGCCAGGGTAAAGAAGTAGGTAACCTACAAAGGAAAGCCCATTAGCTTATCATCAGATTTCTCAGCAGAAACTCTAGAAGCCAGGAGGGAGTGGAACCAAATATTCAAACTATCGAAAGAGAGAAATGATGAGCCAAGAATAATATATCCAGCAAAGATATCCTTTAGATATGAAGGAGGAATAAAACATTTCCAGATATACAGAAGCTGAGGGAATTTTCTAATAAACAACCTGTACTATAAGAAATACTAAAGGAGACTATTCAACCACCGTCAACAGGGACAATTTGTGGCAACCAAAACATAAAAAGGGGGAGAGTAAAGGCCTGAACTCGAATATGGGAATGGAGAGAGTAAGCATGCTGAAGGAAATGGAATACTCTAAATATCAAACTTTCTTTTAGAAAAACTTAATGGTAACCACTCAAAAAAAATCCAGAACTGAAATACATAGTGTAATAAAAGAAGAAACAGAGGGAAACATCATAAATACCACCACACAGAAATAATAGACAACAACAAAAAGGCAAACAAACCATGGAGACACAATCTTACCAGAAAACTAAAGAAAGAATGATAAGAAATCCTCACATATCAATAATCACCCTAAATGTAAATGGACTGAACTCACCAATAAAAAGGCACAGAGTAGCAGATTGGATCAAAAAACTAAACCCAACCATGTGCTGTCTCAAAGAGACACATCTCAGGTACAAGGACAAGCATAGACTCAAAGTGAAAGGGTGGGAATTGACACTCCAAGCAAATGGTATCCAGAGAAAATCAGGTATAGCCATAATGATATCAGATGAAACAGACTTCAGGGTGAAAAAGATAACAAGAGACAAAGATGGACATTTCATGATGATAAAGGGGACTTTTGTACAGTTAGCCTTTTTAAAGAAATAGAACAAAAAATCATCAGATTTATTTGGAACCACAAAAGACCCCGAATAGCCAAAGCAATCCTAAGAAAAAAGAACAATGCTGGAGGTATCACACCCCCTGACTTTAGCTTGTACTACAGGGCAACAATAATCAAAACAGCATGGTATTGGCAGAAAAACAGACATGTAGACCAATGGAATAGAACTGAGAACTCAGAAATAAAATCTCATAAATATGGACAGATAATTTTTGGCAAAGAAACAAAAAACATACAATGGAGAAAAGACAGCTCTTAAATAAATTGTGCTGGGAGAATTGGAAAGCCACGTGCTAAAGTATGAAACTGGACTGCTATCTGTCACCATGTACCAAAATTAATTCAAAATGGATCAAAGACTTAAGCATAAGACCTGAAACAATAAACTGCATAGAAGAAAACATAGGTACTAAACTTATGGACCTTGGGTTCAAAGAGCATTTTATGAATTTGACTCCCAAGGCAAGAGAAGCAATAGCTAAAATAAATGAATGGGACTATATGAAACTTAAAAGCTTCTGCACAGCAAAAGAAACCATCGACAAAATAAAGAGGCAACCAACTGAATGGGATTAGATTTTTGCAAACAGTGCCTCTGATAAGGGGCTAATATTCAAAATATACAAGGAACTCATGAAACTCAACAACAAAAAAACAACCCTATTGAAAAATGGGCAGACGACCTGAAGAGACATTTCTCCAAAAAGGACATACAAATGGCAAATAGACATATGAAAAAAATGCTCAACATCACTAATCATCAGAGAAATGCAAATAAAAACCACTATGAGCTATCACCTCACTCCAGTTAGAATGGCTATCATCAACAAGACAAATAGTAACAAGTGTTGGAGAGTTTGTGGAGAAAAAGGAACCCTCATACACTGCTGTTGGGAATGCAGATTGGTGCAGCCGCTATGGAAGGCAGTGTGGAGGTTCCTCAAGAAATTAAAACTAGAATTACCATATGACCCAGCAATGCCTCTCCTTTGTATCTAACCAAAAAATCCGAAAACATTTACCCATAAAGACACGTGTGCTTCAATGTTCATTGCAGCTTTGTTTACGGTGACCAAGACATGGAAACAACCAGAATGTCCTTCTATAGATGAATGGATAAAGAAATTGTGGTATATATACACAATGGAATACTATTCGGCGGTAAGAAAAGATGAAATAGGATTGTTTGTGACAACATGGATGGATCTTGAGAATATTATGCTAAACGAAATAAGTCAGACAGAAAAAGCAGAGAACCATATGATTTTATTGATATGTGGTATATAAACCAAAAACAACAAAAGAACAAGACAAATAAATGCGAAACAAACACTCGTAGACACAGACTGTGGTTTAGTGGTTACCAGTGAGTAAGGGATAGTGGGGTAGTAGATGAGGGTAAGGGGATCAAATATATAGTGATGGAAGGAGAAGTGACTCTGGGTGATGAACACACAATGGGATTTATAGATGATGTAATACAGAATTGTACACCTGAAATCTGTGTAACTTTACTAACAATTGTCACCCCAATAAACTTTAATTAAAAATAAGAAAAAGTATGCCTGTCAATTTTTGTTTGTTAGTTTAGCATGTAAGGAGCTTAGAATTCATCACTCTCATCTTCACAACAACAGAAAAGCTGACAAACTGAAAATCAACAATTCTTAGACCGTTGGAGAATTGAGGTCACAGTGTGAACTAATGACCCCACAAATTCGAGGGACAGAGAGGTGTATATTGAGAATCACATCTTACTGGAGCAGAAACTCGGGAGCAGACCACTGCCAGAGCCAGCAAATGGTAGGAAAACAATTTATAATTGATAAATTGCTAGAAGCTCAGTGTGGAAAAGCTTAAGAATTAAAAACTCGACGGGATCCCAGGCGGAGCGGAGAGCGCAGAGACCGGGTGGCGGCTCTTTCCCTGCGTCCCGCGGCTGATTTCTCCCGCCGGGAAGGCGGCGCGCCCTGCGGTGGACGGGGAGCGCAGTCTCCATACCTAGGCCCCTCCCCCGCCGCGCTCTTCCAATCTTACCCCGCCCTTCCAGAGACTTAAACCGGCCCCTGAACCGAGAAGTGGTATCAAAAGCTCACGCTTTGGGAAGCCTGACGGGCAGCCCTGACCCAGGCAGTCTGGGCAGTGTGCGTGATTTTGGCTGCGCTAGGAGAGAAGAGACGCCTCCACCCCCAGCCACCACCTTTTCTGGCCTGCGGGAAGAGGGCGACGCACGGCTGGGCTGGGAGAGTGAAGACCCCTCCATTTCCAGCCCCCACCCTTCCTGGCTTGCCTAGGGTGGGGTGGGTGCAGCGGCCGAGACACACCCGGAGATCAGCAGTGAGGCAGGCGCAGCTCTGGGCTTCCAGCAGATCAGAAATCTCCTGCCCGCACTCACACACACACACTGAAGAGGTGCCTTAAGACTCAAGAGTTTTGGTCACATATCTGGTGGTGCCACTCTCAGTCTGCATTTGTGCAGGCAAGGGCAGAAACTGCACTGATATTGTAAAAACTATCATCCAGACCCCTCAGGCCCACGCTTTTAAGTCTGCAGTCCCAAAGTCTCTCTGGGCACCAGGTGACCGGCTCTGCCTGCGCAATAAGCAGGGGGCTCCTTGGTACAGCAGAGAACAACCTGGACATTGCTTGGTGGGCTTAGGCCGAGACTGTCGCTGCTTTTTGTATTGCTTTGTTTTGTCTTGTTTTGCTTTGTCCTTATATCTTTGATATCTTTGCCTCTGTCGAGTGGGGTTATCAGGTGGTTTTTGCATGTGAACGTATTTGATATTTTTCTTTGTTGTTGTTGTTGTTGTGCTTGGTGATTTGCTTTGTTCTGAAACTGCCCTGCCGGGGCCCAGCTTGTGAGGCACGGTCAGCAGATCAGAAATCTCCCGCCCGCACCCATACACACACACTGAAGGAGTGCCCTAGGACTCACGAGCTCTGGACAAAGGACTGGTGGTGCTCCTCTCGGTGTGCATACGTGCGGACAAGGGCAGAAGCTGCACTGACTTTGTGGAGACTATCATCCAGACCCCTCAGGCCCACGCTTTTAAGTCTGCAGTCCCAAAGTCTCTCTGAGCACCAGGTGACCGGCTCTGCCTGCGCAATAAGCAGGGGGCTCTTTGGTACAGCAGAGGACAACCTGGTCATTGCTTGATGGGCTCAGGCCGAGACGGTCGCTGCTTTTTGTTTTGCTTTGTTTTGCTTTGCTTGGTTTTGTTTTGCTTTATCTTGTATCTTTGATATCTTTGCCTGTGTCGAGCGGGGGTTATCGGCTGTTTTTTTTTTTGTTTTGTTTTGTTTTTTTTTTTGTTTTTTTTTTTTCTTTTCTTCTTTGCTGTTGTCATTGCTGCTGTGCTTGGTGATTTGCCTTGTTCTGGGACTTCCCTGCCGGGGCCCAGCTTGGGTGGCACGGGACTCGGCATATCTGGGGGCCAACTCCAGACCAAATCTGAGTGCAGCCGGGGTTGACCTGCAGGTCACATACCTAGAGGGGGTTCTCGGCAGGCTCTGGAGCCCATAGAGGCCAAACCACATTGGGGTGGTCAACCCTCACGCAGCAGAGTGCCCTGCGGGGGGCAGAGCCAAGTCTCACGGCAGGTCAGCCCAGGAGTTGACCCCACCTGCTCATTAGCGGGAAGCAATTAAAGATCTTCTTGAACGGGACAGTGTACACAACACAAGACTCACCTTTGGAGCACACGCAGAGGAGGACGACGTGGTGCGAGTCAAATATAAAGGACACATACTACACAAGATAACCTAGCAAGAACTAAGAACTCTAGGGGATCTACCTAATATATCAAAATAAACACAGTCAGCCAGAATGGGGAAACAAAGATACACGTCCCAAATAAAAGAACAGAAGAAGCTTCCACAACTGGAACCAAATGAAGCAGACGTAACCAACCTCTCAGAGACAGAGTTCAGAACACTGGTGATAAGAATGTTTAAGGAGCTTAGAGAAGACATAAAGAAGGATGTAGAAATCATAACAAACGAGCTTAGAGAAAACATAAAGAAGGATGTAGAAATCATAACGAAAAACCAGTTGGAACTAAAGAACACAATTACCGAAATTAAGAACTCACTTGAAGGAATTACCAGCAGGCTAGATGAAGCAGAGGATCGAATCAGCGACTTAGAAGACAAGGTAGCAGAGATCACCCAAACGGAACAACAGAAAGAAAAAAGAATAAAAAACAATGAAGATGGCCTAAGAGACCTCTGGGATAACATCAAGCGCAACAACATGCGCATCATAGGAATACCAGAAGGTGAAGAGAGCAAGCAAGGGATTGAGAACATATTTGAAGTAATAATGTCTGAAAACTTCCCCAACCTGATGAAGGAAACCAACATACAAGTCCAGGAAGTGCAGAGAGTTCCAACCAGGATTAACCCAAACAGGTCCACACCAAGACACATTATAGTTAAAATGGCAAAGCTTAAAGACAAAGAGAGAATCCTAAAAGCAGCAAGAGAAAGACGGAGGGTTACATACAAGGGAACTCCCATAAGACTATCAAATGATTTTTCTACAGAAACATTGAAGGCCAGGAGGGAGTGGCAGGAGATACTTAAAGTGATGGAAAACAAAGGCCTACAACCTAGATTGCTTTATCCAGCAAGGCTATCATTTAAAGTTGATGGAGAGATAAAGAGCTTTCCAGAAAAAAATAAGCTAAAGGAATTTATTACCACCAAGCCAGCATTGCAAGAAATACTAAAAGGTCTTCTGTAAATAGAAGAAAGATCAAAACAACCTAACTACAAATTTAAAAATGGCAATATCTATGTACCTATCAATAATCACTTTAAATGTAAATGGATTAAATGCTCCAATCAAAAGACATAGGGTGGCTGACTGGATAAGACAGCAAGACCCTTGTATATGCTGTATACAAGAGACTCACCTCAGAACAAAAGACACACACAGGCTGAAAGTGAAGGGTTGGAGTAAGATATTTCATGCAAATGGAAACGAGAAAAAAGCTGGAGTTGCAATACTTATTTCTGACAAAATAGACTTTAAAATGAAGAACATACTAAAAGATAAAGATGGGCACTATATAATAATAAAGGGATCGATCCGACAAGAGGACATAACCCTAGTAAACATCTATGCACCCAACATAGGAGCACCTAAATATATAAAACAGGTACTGACTGACATAAAGGCAGAGATCAACAGTAACACTATTATAGTCGGGGACTTCAACACACCTCTGACCACAAGGGACAGGTCTTCCAGACAGAAAATCAATATGGAAACAACAGCCTTAAATGATACATTGGACCACTTGGATTTAATCGATATTTTCAGAACATTTCACCCCAATGCTGCAAAATACACCTTCTTCTCAAGCGCACATGGAACATTCTCCAAGATAGATCATATGTTAGGCCACAAAACAAGTCTTGATAAATTTAAGAAAATTGAAATCATACCAATTGTCTTCTCTGATCACAATGCTATGAAATTAGAAATGAACTACAGGAAAAAAACGGGAAGACACACCAATTCATGGAGGCTGAATAACTTATTACTAAATAATGAATGGGTCAAGCAGGAGATCAAGGAAGAAATCAAAAGATATTTCGAGATAAATGAAAATGAAAACACGACGACCCAAAATCTTTGGGATGCCGCGAAAGCAGTCCTAAGAGGGAAATTCATAGCTTTGCAGGCCTACCTAAAGAAACAAGAAACATCACTAATCAACAGTTTATCTTCACATTTAAGGGATCTGGAAAAAGAACAGCAAAATAAGCCCAAAGGGAACACAAGGAAGGAGATAATAAAGATCAGAGCAGAATTAAATGAAATAGAAACCAGAAAAACAATACAAAAGATCAATGAATCCAAGAGTTGGTTCTTAGAGAAGATAAACAAAATCGACAAACCATTAGCCAGACTCATTAAAAAAAAGAGAGAGAGGACCCAAATTAATAAAATCAGAAACGAAAGAGGAGAAGTGACAACGGACACTGCAGAAATACAAAGAGTTTTAAGAAGTTACTATGAGCAACTATATGCCAACAAATTTGACAATTTGGAAGAAATGGACAATTTTCTAGAGGCGTACAACCTTCCAAGGCTAAATCAAGAAGAAACAGAAAACCTGAATAGACTGATTACCACCACGGAAATTGAATCAGTAATCAACAGTCTCCCAACAAACAAAAGCCCTGGACCAGATGGCTTTACAGGTGAATTTTACAAAGCGTTCAAAAAAGAATTATCACCAATTCTCCTCAAGCTCTTCCAAAAAATCCAGAAGGAGGGAAGACTCCCAAACACTTTTTACGAAGCCACTATCACCCTGATCCCAAAATTAGACAAAGACACCACAAAAAAAGAAAACTACAGGCCGATATCTTTAATGAACATAGATGCAAAAATCCTCAACAAAATATTAGCAAACAGAATTCAGCAATACATTAAAAAGATCATTCACCACGATCAAGTGGGATTCATTCCTGGTATGCAGGGGTGGTTCAACATCCGCAAATCTATTAATGTGATACACCACATTAACAAAATGAAAAATAAAAATCACATGATCATATCAATAGATGCAGAAAAAGCATTTGATAAAATCCAACAGCCATTTATGATAAAAACCCTTAAGAAAGTGGGAATAGAGGGATCTTATCTCAACATAATAAAGGCCATATATGACAAACCCACAGCTAACATCATACTCAATGGGGAAAAGCTAAAACCATTCCCCCTAAGATCAGGAACAAGGCAAGGATGCCCATTATCTCCGCTTCTATTCAACATAGTTCTGGAAGTTCTTGCCACAGCAATCAGACAAGAAAAAGAAATAAAAGGCATCCAGATTGGTAAGGAGGAAGTAAAGTTATCATTGTATGCAGATGATATGATACTATATATAGAGAACCCTAAAGACTCCACCAAGAAGCTATTAGAGCTGATAGATGAATTTAGTAAAGTGGCAGGATACAAAATCAATATTGAGAAATCAGTTGCATTTGTATATACCAATAATAAAACATCAGAAGGAGAAATTAAAAAAACAATCCCATTTACAATCGCTCCAAAGACTATAAAATACCTGGGAATAAATTTAACCAAAGAAGTAAAAGATCTATACTCAGAAAATTATAAGACACTGATGAAAGGAATGAAGGAAGATATAAATAGATGGAAACACATATCATGCTCATGGATAGGAAGAATTAATATAGTTAAAATGTCCATACTGCCTAAGGCAATATACATATTCAATGCAATTCCTATCAAACTGCCAACGTCGTTTTTCACAGAAATAGAACATATAATCCTAAAATTTATATGGGACCATAAAAGACCCCGAATAGCAAAGGCAATCTTGAGAAATAAGAACAAAGTGGGAGGTATAACAATACCTGACTTCAGATTATACTACAAGGCTACAGTAATCAAAACAGCATGGTACTGGCATAAAAACAGACACATAGATCAATGGAACAGAATAGAGAGTCCAGAAATAAATCCACGCCTATATGGCCATTTAATCTACGACAATGGAAGCAAGAATGTACGATGGAGTAATGACAGTCTATTCAATAAATGGTGCTGGGAAACCTGGACAGACACATGCAAAAAAATGAAGTTGGACCATCTCCTTACACCATATACAAAAATAAATTCAAAATGGCTTAAAGACTTAAATGTAAGGTCTGAAACCATAAAATACCTAGAAGAAAACATAGGAAGAAACTTCTCAGACATTACCCGGAGTAAGATTTTTACTGATATACACCCTCGCGCGAGGGAACTAAGAGAAAGAATAAACATGTGGGATTATATCAAACTAAAAAGTTTTTTCACAGCAAAGGAAACCATCAATAAAACAAGAAGGGATCCTACTGAATGGGAAAAGATATTTGCCAGTGATATATCTGATAAGGGATTAATATCACAAATCTATGGAAAACTTACTCAACCCAACTCCAAAAAAACAAACGATCCAATTAAAAAATGGGCAGAGGACTTGAAGAGACATTTTTCTGAAAAGGACATACAGATGGCAAACAGACATATGAAGAAATGCTCAACCTCGCTAACCATCAGAGAAATGCAAATAAAAACCACAATGAGATACCACCTCACCCCAGTCAGAATGGCTATCATCAATAAATCAACAAACAACAAGTGCTGGCGCGGATGTGGAGAAAAGGGAACGCTTGTGCACTGTTGGTGGGATTGCAGACTGGTGCAGCCGCTATGGAAAACAGTATGGAGGTATCTCAAAATTCTGAAAATGGAACTACCTTATGATCCAGTAATTCCACTCCTAGGTATCTATCCGGAGAAATCCAGAACTTCAATTCAAAAATCTCTATGCACTCCTATGTTTATTGCAGCACTATACACAATAGCTAAGACATGGAAACAACCAAAATGCCCATCGGTAGATGACTGGATTAAGAAACTGTGGTACGTTTATACAATGGAGTATTATGCAGCCATAAGGAAGAAAGAAATCTTACCATTTGCAACAACATGGATGGATCTAGAGAACATTATGTTAAGTGAAATAAGTCAGACAGAGAAAGATAAGTTCCATATGATCTCACTTATTTGCGGATTCTAAAGAAAAGAATAAGTGAATGAACTAATCAGAAACTGTTTGGGAGACAATGAGGAAAAACTGAGGGTTGCTAGATGGGCGGGGGGAGTGGGGGGTGGGGGGGAGGGTGAGGGGATTGGAGGGCAGTCGGTGACCACAGGATGGCCACGGGGTTTGAAAATTAATCTGGGGAACGTAATTTGGTGGTTACCAGAGCGTAAGGGGGTTGGGGGGTGGGGGATGAGAGTGAGGGGGATCAAATGTACGGTGATGGAAGGGGAGCTGACTCTGGGTGGTGAACACACAGTGTGATTTATGGATGATGTGATTCAGAATTGCACAACTGAAATCTATGTAATTCTACTAACAATTGTCACCCCAATAAATAAAAAAAAAAAAAAAAAAAAAAAAAAAAAAAAAAAAGAATTATCACCAATTCTCCTCAAGCTCTTCCAAAAAATCCAGAAGGAGGGAAGACTCCCAAACACTTTTTACGAAGCCACTATCACCCTGATCCCAAAATTAGACAAAGACACCACAAAAAAAGAAAACTACAGGCCGATATCTTTAATGAACATAGATGCAAAAATCCTCAACAAAATATTAGCAAACAGAATTCAGCAATACATTAAAAAGATCATTCACCACGATCAAGTGGGATTCATCCCTGGTATGCAGGGGTGGTTCAACATCCGCAAATCTATTAATGTGATACACCACATTAACAAAATGAAAAATAAAAATCACATGATCATATCAATAGATGCAGAAAAAGCATTTGATAAAATCCAACAGCCATTTATGATAAAAACCCTTAAGAAAGTGGGAATAGTATAAAGGCCATATATGACAAACCCACAGCTAACATCATACTCAATGGGGAAAAGCTAAAACCATTCCCCCTAAGATCAGGAACAAGGCAAGGATGCCCATTATCTCCGCTTCTATTCAACATAGTTCTGGAAGTTCTTGCCACAGCAATCAGACAAGAAAAAGAAATAAAAGGCATCCAAATTGGTAAGGAGGAAGTAAAGTTATCATTGTATGCAGATGATATGATACTATATATAGAGAACCCTAAAGACTCCACCAAGAAGCTATTAGAGCTGATAGATGAATTTAGTAAAGTGGCAGGATACAAAATTAATATTCAGAAATCAGTTGCATTTGTATATACCAATAATAAAACATCAGAAGGAGAAATTAAAAAAACAATCCCATTTACAATCGCTCCAAAGACTATAAAATACCTGGGAATAAATTTAACCAAAGAAGTAAAAGATCTATACTCAGAAAATTATAAGACACTGATGAAAGGAATGAAGGAAGATATAAATAGATGGAAACACATATCATGTTCATGGATAGGAAGAATTAATATAGTTAAAATGTCCATACTGCCTAAGGCAATATACATATTCAATGCAATTCCTATCAAACTGCCAACGTCGTTTTTCACAGAAATAGAACATATAATCCTAAAATTTATATGGGACCATAAAAGACCCCGAATAGCAAAGGCAATCTTGAGAAATAAGAACAAAGTGGGAGGTATAACAATACCTGACTTCAAATTATACTACAAGGCTACAGTAATCAAAACAGCATGGTACTGGCATAAAAACAGACACATAGATCAATGGAACAGAATAGAGAGTCCAGAAATAAATCCACGCCTATATGGCCATTTAATCTACGACAATGGAAGCAAGAATGTACGATGGAGTAATGACAGTCTATTCAATAAATGGTTCTGGGAAACCTGGACAGACACATGCAAAAAAATGAAGTTGGACCACCTCCTTACACCATATACAAAAATAAATTCAAAATGGCTTAAAGACTTAAATGTAAGGTCTGAAACCATAAAATACCTAGAAGAAAATATAGGAAGAAACTTCTCAGACATTACCCGGAGTAAGATTTTTACTGATATACACCCTCGCGCGAGGGAACTAAGAGAAAGAATAAACATGTGGGATTATATCAAACTAAAAAGTTTTTTCACAGCAAAGGAAACCATCAATAAAACAAGAAGGGATCCTACTGAATGGGAAAAGATATTTGCCAATGATATATCTGATAAGGGATTAATATCACAAATCTATGGAAAACTTACTCAACCCAACTCCAAAAAAACAAACGATCCAATTAAAAAATGGGCAGAGGACTTGAAGAGACATTTTTCTGAAAAGGACATACAGATGGCAAACAGACATATGAAGAAATGCTCAACCTCGCTAACCATCAGAGAAATGCAAATAAAAACCACAATGAGATACCACCTCACCCCAGTCAGAATGGCTATCATCAATAAATCAACAAACAACAAGTGCTGGCGCGGATGTGGAGAAAAGGGAATGCTTGTGCACTGTTGGTGGGATTGCAGACTGGTGCAGCCGCTATGGAAAACAGTATGGAGGTATCTCAAAATTCTGAAAATGGAACTACCTTATGATCCAGTAATTCCACTCCTAGGTATCTATCCGGAGAAATCCAGAACTTCAATTCAAAAATCTCTATGCACTCCTGTTTATTGCAGCACTATACACAATAGCTAAGACATGGAAACAACCAAAATGCCCATCGGTAGATGACTGGATTAAGAAACTGTGGTACATTTATACAATGGAGTATTATGCAGCCATAAGGAAGAAAGAAATCTTACCATTTGCAACAACATGGATGGATCTAGAGAACATTATGTTAAGTGAAATAAGTCAGACAGAGAAAGATAAGTTCCATATGATCTCACTTATTTGCGGATTCTAAAGAAAAGAATAAGTGAATGAACTAATCAGAAACTGTTTGGGAGACAATGAGGAAAAACTGAGGGTTGCTAGATGGGCGGGGGGGGGGTGGGGGGTGAGGGGATTGGAGGGCAGTCGGTGACCACAGGATGGCCACGGGGTTTGAAAATTAATCTGGGGAACGTAATTTGGTGGTTACCAGAGCGTAAGGGGGTTGGGGGGTGGGGGATGAGGGTGAGGGGGATCAAATGTACGGTGATGGAAGGGGAGCTGACTCTGGGTGGTGAACACACAGTGTGATTTATGGATGATGTGATACAGAATTGCACAACTGAAATCTATGTAATTCTACTAACAATTGTCACCCCAATAAATTAAAAATAAAAAAAAAAAAAAAGAATTAAAAACTCCAGGTAGACCCAGTCTTAGGGAGTCTTTCACATTTGTGGAGTTTTACCTTTAAGAGATCTACAAGGTTCTCATTGTGAAGTTCAGAGAAAAATTCCCTTCTGTTTCCAGCAAAAGAAAGGGATAGGTAGCCATTTTGAAATACACCCAGAGCATTCTGTTTTTCTTAAAAAGTCCTGCCCTCAGAAGGAACTAACCAGGCTTACAGTAAAGATGTCAGAGTAGGTAAATTCTCTGCTTCCACCCTCTCATGACCATATTAAAATTACAACTAAACTACAGAACAGCCGTTATTGAGAACTGCTTTAAATCTAGCTGAACAGAAGTCCTATAACTAAGGATATACAGAAGAAGCCACATCAAGACTCGTAAGAGGGGCAGAAATGCAGAAAGGGCTGGTCCCAAATACACATGTGGTGGATAAAAATAGAGAGGGACTTCTCAGTTGTGGGGATCCCCCCTGAGGAGCAAGGGGCTCCATCGTCCACCACGCACCCAAGCCCAGAGTTCTACTGCCAGAAAGAGAAGTCCCCACAACTTCTGGCTGTGAAAACCAGCAAAAATTGTGGCTGAGTGAGATGGAGGGCAGCTAGAGTCCCAGGCGTTCTTCTTAAAGGGTCCATGCAAAGACTTACTTGCTGATGGACTGACTCACTCTGAGATCCAGTGCTGGGGCAGCAACTGGAAAGGTGCCAGGGACATATGGGGAGGAACTGAACAGTCTGAGTTCAGGCCCAGGATTGGAGGGACAGCGTTCTTTCAGAAATAAATGGTGGCAGAAGTCATTGTTTCTTTGTTGAGCCCTCCCCTTACCCAGGGTGCACATCTGAGTCTCCATTAACCTAGCTAATACCACTTGCCCTCCCATGGTGATTTCCTGAGACCCGCCTCACCCAACTTGTGGGCCCACCCAGGCCACTTCCAGTGGCTTTTCCATACAAACAGCCTGTCATGGCTCATGCTGTGGACTTTCCTAAAATCTCTCAAAGGGAATTTCTGGTCAAGATGGCAGAGTAGGTATGCTGTGCAAGCTTCCTTGCATAACCACATCAACATTACAACTAATCTACAAAACAACCATCATTGGGAATCGGCTGAAGTGTAGCTGAACTGAAGCCCTACAACTAAGGATATACAGAAGAGGCTACCTTGAGACTGGCAGGAGGGGGAGAGATGTGAAACAGGCTGGTCCCACACCTGAGTATGATCATTAAAAATCGGGAGGGATAACTCAGCTGTGGAGGTCTCCCTTGAGGAACCAGGGGCCCGAGACCCACACTATTGTCCCCTGCCCAGGGTTCCAGTGCTGGGGAGAGAAGTCCCATAATTTCTGGCTGTGAAAACCAGCAGAGATTGTGGATGAGTGAGACAAGGGTGATTGCAGTTCCAGGTGATCCTCTTAAAGGTTCTGCGCACATACTTACTTGCAGACTGACTCACTAGCTCTGAGCTCCAGTGATGGGGCAGCAGCTCTAAAGGCACCAGGTACATGAAGGGAGGAAGTGAAGTGTCTGGTTTCAGGGCAAGTGCTGGAGGGGCAGCTTTCTCCAGGACTGAGAAGCTGGAGTAAGCCATTGTTTCTTTATTGAACCCTTCCCCCTCCCAGCATGCAGACACAGGTAGCCAGAATATATGTGTCTCCATCAAGCTAGCTAACACCATTCATTTACTATGCCTTATTGATTCACTGAGACCCTGCCACATGCAAATTTCAGGCACACCCAACCTGGTTCCAGTGGCTTTTCCACAAAAAGGGCCTGTCTTGGCTCATGCTGCAGAGTTTCCAAAAACTCTCAAAAATCCACAAAACCCAAACAAGCAGCATCTAGCTTTGGCATGTCCCATACCTCTTTCTGAGGAGCCCTAATCCCAGAACTAGTAACAGCAGGCCTCGGTTTGTAGCTTGGCTTCTTGAGGCACCTTCAAGGCAGTGCAGGCCGTCACCATCTGTGGAATGCTTTGTGGCTCATGCCAGGTGCCTCTGGGCAGAGCACAGGCTGCTGCTGAACTTGGCCTGTAGTGGGGGTTCCTCTCAGGAGGCCCTGAAGATGGCACGCCCAGTGGCCAGCTTCAGATTGACCTGGTGCATCACCCAGCCACTTCTAAGAATGACACACCCAAAGGA
Organism: Rhinolophus ferrumequinum; assembly: GCF_004115265.2. Taxonomy (NCBI): domain Eukaryota; kingdom Metazoa; phylum Chordata; class Mammalia; order Chiroptera; family Rhinolophidae; genus Rhinolophus; species Rhinolophus ferrumequinum. The sequence continues at coordinate 51,951,941 of NC_046284.1, forward strand.
CAAACTGGGCAAACACCAGAGCACTGCTAAAAGTGAATCCTGCTCTGTAGGGTCAGCCTCTGCACCATAGCTCCTCCACGGTAGTCATGGCCAGTCCTCACAACCCATCAATCCAAGAGTCATTCCCTCACATTGACATGTAAACAGTAACCAGGGCTCAACTACAATAGAAGGGTACACACAACTCACACAAAACACACACCTGGAGCACCCAGCTCAGGTGATAAGGGACACTGTGCCACTGGGCCACACAGGGCACCTATTACATAAGACCACTCTACTAAGCCCAGGAGACATAGCAGCTCTACCTAATACATAGAAACAAACAAAGGGAGGCAGCCAAAATAGGGAGACAAAGAAGTATGTCCCAAATGAAAAAACGGAACAAAGGGCTAGAAAAAGAACTTAACAAAATGGAGAGAAGCAATCTACCAGATGCAGAGTTCCAAACACTGGTTATAAGGATGCTCAATGATCTCAGGGAGAACTTCAACAAAGAGACAGTAAACATAAAAATGGAGATGGAAAACAAAAAAGGAATCAATCAGAAATAAAGAATATGATAACTAAAATGAAGAATATATTAGAGGGACTCAACGGTAGATTAGATGAAGCAGAGGACTGAATCCGAGATTTGGAAGACAAAGTAGTAGAATACACTCAATCAAAGCAGCAAAAAGAAAAAAGAATCCAAAAAACTGAGGATAGCTCCAGAGGACTCTGGGACAACAAGCATACCAACATTCATATTATAATGCACCAGAAGGAGAAGAGAGACATCAAGGAATTGAAAACCTATTTGAAGAAATAATGATGGAAAACTTCCATAACCTGGCAAAGGAAATAGACATATAAGCCCAGAAAGTGCAGAGTCCCACACAGGATGAATGCAAAGAGGCCAACACCAAGATACATCATTATTAAAATACCATAGGTTAAAGACAGAGAGAATCTTAAAAGCAGGAAGAGAAAAGCAGTTAGTTACCTGCAAGTGAGCTCTCACTAGATTGTCAGCTGTTTTTCAACAGAAACCCTGCAAGCCAGAATATTCAAACTGATGAAAAGCAAGGCCCTACAACCCAGATAGCAAAGCTATCATTTAGAATCAAAGGAGAGTTCAAGAGCTTCCCAGACAAGACAAAGCTAAAGGAGTTCATCAACAGGAAGCAAGAGCAGAAACTGCACTGACTTTGTAAAAATTACCATCCAGACACCATAGCCCCACTCATCTAGAACTGTAGTCCCAGGGTCATTTTGGGCACCAGGGGTGGCCAGCTCTGCCTGCATAAGACTCAGAGGACTCTTTGGTACAGCAGAGGACAACCTGGAGATTACTTGGTGGGCTTAAGCCGAGACCGGTGCTGTTTTTTTGTTTTGTTTTGTTTTTGTATTTTTCATAATTTTGCCTATGTTGAGTGTGGGTTATTGGTTGTTTTTACATGTGAGTATATTTGGTATTTTCTTTGCTGTTGTTGTGCTTGGTGATTTATTTTGTTATGAAATTGCCCTACACCAGGGCCCAATCCAAGAGGCACAAAATTCAACACACCCAGAGGCCAACTCCAGACCAAACCATACTATTATCGGGTTTGACCTACAAGTGACACACCCAGAGGGAATTCTCTACAGGCACAAGAGCCCATAGGGGCCAAGCCTCATTTGAGTGGTCAAACCTCATGCAGCAGAATATCCACTGTGGACAGAGCCTAGTCTCACAACTAGTCAGCTTAGGAGTCAATCCCACCTACTGACAAGACAAAAGTAATTAAAGCTCAACTTTAACAGGACAATATGCACAACACAAGGGTCACCTTTGGAGCACATGCACAGGAGAATAGGGAAGTGGTGAAAGTCAAACATAAAGGACACATACTACATAACATAACCCCACAAAAACCAAGAACCCTAGGGGATCTACCTAATACATTGAAGCAAACACAGAGAGTCAGCTAGAATGGGGAAAGAAAGAAACATGTCCCAAATAAAAGAACAGAAGAAACCTCCAGAACTGGAACAAAATGAAATAGAGGTAAACAATCTGTCAGAGACAGAGTTCAGAACACTGAGGATAAGAAGGGTTAAGGAGCTCAGTGACAACATAAAGAAGGATAAAGAAATCACAATGAACATCCAGTTAGAACTAAAGAATACAATACCTGAAATAAAGAACACACTTGAAGGAATTACCAGCAGGTTAGATGAGGCAGAGGATCGAATCAGCGACTTAGAAGACAAGTTAGCAGAGATCACACAAATGGAACAACAAAAAGAAAAAAGAATAAAAAACAATGCAAATGGTTTAAGAGACCTCTGGGATAACATCAAGTGCAACAACATGCACATCATCAAAATACAAGAAGGTGAAGAGAGGGAGCAAAGGATCAAGAACATATTTGAAGTGATAATGACAAAACACTTCCTTAATCTGGTGAAGGAAACTGACATACAAGCCCAGGAAGCACAGAGAGTTCCAACCAGGATGAACCCAAAAAGGTCCACACCAAGACACATTATAGTTAAAATGGGAAAGGTTAAAGACAAAGAGAGAATCTTAAAAGCAGCAAGAGAAAGACAGTGGGTTACATACAAGGGAATTCCTATAAGACAATCAAATGACTTTTCTACAGAAACTTTGCAGGCCAGGAGGGAGTGGCAGGAGATACTCAAAGTGATGGAAAACAAAAGCCTACAACCTAGATTGCTTTATCCAGCAACGGTATCATTTAAAATTGAAGAAGAGATAAAGAGCTTCCCAGAAAAGAATAAGCTAAAGGAATTTATTATCACCAAGGCAGCACTGCAGAAAATATTAAAAGGGGATCTGTAAGCAGAAGAAAGATGAAAACAATTTAAATACAAATAAAAAAACGGCAATAACTATGTACCTATCAATAATCATTTTCAATGTAAATGGATTAAATGCTCCAATCAAAAGACATAGGGTGCCTGAGTGGATAAAAAAGCAAGACCCTTGTATATGCTATATACAGGAGACTCACCTCAGATCAAAAGACACACACAGGCTGAAACTGAAGGGTTAGAGTAAGATATTTCATGCAAATGGAAATGAGAAAAAAGCTGGAGTTCAATACTTATATCTGACGAAACACACTTTAAAATGAAGAATATATTAAAAAACAAAGTTGGGCACTACATAATAATAAAGGCATCAATCCACCAAGAGGACATAACCCTACTAAACATCTATGCACCCAACATAGGAGCACTTAAATATATAAAACAGATATTGACTGACATAAAGACAGAGATCAACAGTAACACTATCATAGTAGGGGACTTCAACACACCTCTGACAACAAGGGACATGTCTTCCAGACGGAAAATCAACATGGAAACAACTGCCTTAAATGACACATTGGACCACTTGGATTTAATTGATATTTTCAGAGCTTTTCACCCCAAAGCTGCAGAATACACGTTCTTTTCAAGTGCACATGAAACATTTTCCAAGATAGACCATATGTTAGGTCACGAAACAAGTCTTGATAAATTTAAGAAAATTGAAATCATACCAATTGTCTTCTGTGAACACAGTGCTAAGAAATTAGAAATGAACTACAGGAGAAAAACTGTAAGACACACAAATTCATGGAGGCTGAATAACATATTACTAAATAATGAATGGGTCAACCATGAGATGAAGGAAGAAATCAAAAGATATCGCAAGACAAACTTAAATGAAAATGCAATGACCCAAAATCTATGGGATGCAGTGAAAGCAGTCCTAAGAGGGAAAGTTATAGCAATGCAAGCTTACCCAAAGGAACAAAAAAATCACTAATCAACAGTTTATCTTCACACTTAAGGGATCTGGAAAAAGAATAGGAAATTAAGCCCAAAGGGAGTACAAGGATGGAGATAATAATGATCAGAGTGGAAATAAGTGAAATGGAGACGAATGAAACAATACAAAAGATAAATGAATCCAATAGTTGGTTTTTAGAGAAGATAAACAAAATCAACAAACCTTTAGCCAGACTCATCGAAAAGAAGAGAGGACCCAAATTAATAAAATCAGAAATGAAAGAGGAGAAGTGACAACATACTCCACATAAATACAAAAACAATTCTAAGAAATTACTAAGAAATATGAGCAACTATATGCCAACAAATTAGACAATCTGGAACAAATGGACAATTTTCTAGAAGCATACAAACTTCCAAAGGTAACTCAAGAAGAAACGGAAAGTCTGAATAGACTGATTACTACCAGTGAAATTGAATCAATAATCAACAACTCCCAAAAAACAAAAGCCCTGGACCAGATGGCTTTACAGGTGAATTTTACAAAACATTCAAAAACGGACAATCACCTATTGTTCTCAAACTATTCCAAAAAATCCAGAAGGTGGGAAGGCTCCCAAACACATTTTATGAGGCCCCTATCACCCTGATCCCAAAATCAGACAAAGACATTACAAAAAAAGGAAACTACAGGCCGATATCCCTAATGAATTTAGGTGCAAAAATGCTCAACAAAATATTAGCAAACAGAATTCAGCAATACATTAAAAAGATCATACACCATGATCAAGTGGGATTCATTCCTGGTATGCAAGGGTGGTTCAACATCCGCAAATCAATTAATATGATACACCACATTAACAAAATGAAAAATGCAAATCATGTGATCATATCAATAGATGCAGAAAAAGCAATTGACAAAATCCAGCAGCCATTTATGGTAAAAACTCTTAAGAAAGTGTGAATAGAGGGACCATATCTCAACATAATAAAGGCCATATATGATAAACCCACAACTAACATCATACTCAATGGGGAAAAGCTAAAACCATTCCCCTTAAGATCAGGAACATGGCAAGGTTGCCCACTTTCTCCACTTCTATTCAACATAGTGCTGGAAGTTCTAGCCACAGAAATCAGACAAGAAAAATAAATAAAAGACATCCAGATTGGTAAGGAGGAAGTAAAATTTTCATTATATGCAGATGACATGATACTATATAGAGATAACCCTAAAGACTCCACCAAGAAACTATTAGAGCTGATAGATGAATTTAGTAAAGTAGCAGGATACAAAATTAATATTCAGAAATAGGTTGCTTTTGTATATACCAATAATGAAATATCAGAAGGAGAAATTAAGAAAACAATCCCATTTACAATTGCTTCAAAGACTATATAATACCTGGGAATAAATTTAACCAAAGAAGTAAAAGATCTGTACTCAGAAAATTATAACACACTGAAGAGAGAAATTAAAGAAGATGCAAATAGATGGAAACGCATACCATGCTCACGGATAGGAAGAATGAATATCGTTAAAATATCCATACTGCCTAGGGCAATATACAGATTCAACACAATTCTTATCAAACTATCAAGGACACTTTTCACAGAAATAGAACATATAATCCTAAAATTTGCATGGAACCGTAAAAGACCCCAGATAGCCTGGGCAATCTTGAGAAATAAAAACAAAGTGGGAGGTATAACGATACCTGACATCAAATTATACTAATAGGCTACAGTAATCAAAACAGCATGGTACTGGAATAAAAACAGACACATAGATCAATGGAACAGAAATAAATACATGCTTATATGGTCATTTAATCTAAAACAATGGAAGCAAGAATTTACAGGGGGTAAATACAGTCTATTCAATAAATGGTGCTGGGAAACATGGACAGACACATACAAAAAAATGAAGCTAGACCACCTCCTTACACCATATACAAGAATAAATTAAAAATGGATTAAAGACTTAAATGTAAGATGTGAAACCGTAAAACTCCTAGAAAAAAATATAGGAAGTAAGTTTACAGATACTACCCGGAGTATGATTTTTACTGATATATCCCCTTGGGCAAGGGAAGTAAGAGAAAAAATAAACATGTGGGATCACATCAAACGAAAAAGTTTTTTCACAGCAAAGGAAACCATCAATAAAACAAAAAGGGATCCTATTCAATGGGAGAAGGTATTTGCCAATGATATATCCAATAAGGGGTTAATATCCAAAATTTATTAAAAAATCACTCAACTCAACTCCAAAAAAACAAACAACCCCCCCTAAAAATGTGCAGAGGACATGAAGAGACAGTTTTCTAAAGAGGACATACAGATGGCAAACAGACATATGAAAAAATGGTCAACCTCACTAATCATTAGAGAAATGCAAATAAAAAGCACAATGAGATACCACCTCACCCCAGTCAAAATGGCTATCATCAATAAATCAACAAACAACAAGTGCTGGTGAGGATGTGGAGAAAAGGGAACCCTTGTGCACTGTTGGTGGGATTGAAGATTGGTGCATCCACTATGGAAAACAGTATGGAGTTATCTCAAAAAAACTGAAAATAGAACTACCTTATGACCCAGCAATTCCACGCCTAGGTACCTATCTAGAGAAATCTAAAACTGTAATTCTAAAAAAATCTATGCACCCCTATGTTTATTGCAGCACTATACACAATAGCCAAGACATGGAAACAACCGAAATGCCCATCGGTAGACGACTGGATTAAGAAACTGTGGTACACTTATACAGCGGAGTACTATGCAGCCATAAAGAAGAATGAAATCTTACCATTTGCAACAATATGGATAGACCTAGAGAACATTATGCTAAGTGAAATAAGTCAGACAGAGAAAGGTAAATACCATATGATCTCACTTATATGTGGAATCTAAAGAAAAGCATAAATGAATGAATTAATCAGAAACAGTCTCAGAGACATAGAGGGAAAACAGGGTTGCTAGATGGGAGGGGGGTTGGAGATAAGGGGGAAGGTGAGGGGATTAGAAAGCACAATCAGTAACCACAAGATTGCCACAGGCATATGAAAGTCAATTTGGGGAATGTAATCAACAATGTTGTAAAGATTTTGTAGGGTATCCGATGGACACTTGTCTCATTAGGGAGACCACTTCAGGGATGATGTAGATGCCTGATCACTGCACTGTACACCTGAAGCTGAAGCTCGACAATAATGACTGTCAATTATAATTTTATATTTATATAGTTACAAGAAGTGGAGTACAGCATTAGGAATAGAGCCAGTGGAAATGTAATGGCTGTATGCGATGTCAGAGGGGTAGTAAATGGGGTAGCGGAGTTATCAGTGTGGGAGGGATATAAATGATAAATGTCTAACTATTACATTGTTTTGTACACCTGAAACTAATAAAAATAAATAAAATAAAAGTAAATGGTTCTGGGAAAATTGGAAAGCCATGTGCAAAAGAATGAAACTTGAGGGGATCCCGTCAAGATGGCACAGTAGGTAAAAGCTGTGCTTGCCTTCTGTCACGACCACATCAAAATTACAGCTAAACTACAAAACAACCATCATTGAGGATCACCTAAAATCTTGCAGAACTGAAACCCTACAACTAAGATGCAGAAGACACCACCTCAAGACTGGTAGGATGGGCAGAGTCATGGAATGGGCTGCTCCCACACCTGCATGTTACCATTAAAGACCAGGAGGGGTATATCAGCTGTGGAGGTCCTCTCACCCCCCAGAGGACTGAGAGGTCTCAGCCCCACCTCAGCCCAGGGTTACAGTGCCAGGGAGAGAAGTCCCCATAATTTCTGGCTGTGAAAACAAGCAGAGATTGTGACTGCGTGAGATGGAGACCAGCTGCACTCCCAGGTTCTCCTCTTAAAGGTACTGCACGTGGACTTACCCACCAATGGAATCACTCACTCTGAGCTCCAGCACTGGAGCAACAGCTGGAAAGGACATAGGGACATCTGGTGGGAAGCTGAGCTGCTGGCTTGAGACGGGGGCTGGAGGGGCAGCTTTCTCCTGGACAGAGGAGCTGGCAGAGGCCATTTTTCTTTGTTGAGCCCTCCCCATTCCTGGTGTGTAGATGGAGGTGGCCGACATATCTGAGTCTCCACCATTCATTTGCCACACACTGGCAATTTGACACCCTACCCTGACAGTTTCAGACACACCCAAGCCACTTCCAGTGGCTTTTGCATACTAACCACCTGCCTTGGCTCAAGCTCCAGAATTTCCTCGTGTCTCTCAAAGGCTTGCAAACCCAGACAAGTAGCATCTGGCTTGAGCATGTTCTGTACCTCTGGCTGAGCAGCCCTAAATCTGGCACTAGTGGCAACCGGCCTTGGTTTGTGGCTTGACCTCTCAAGGCACCTCCAAGCACAGCATGGGTGGCAGCCACCTGCGGATTTCTTTGTGGCTCCTACCAGGTGGCCCCAGGTGGGGCATAGGCTGTGTCTGAACTTGACCTACAGCAGATCCCCTCCAAGGGGGTCCTGGGGCTGGCACCCCCAGTGGCCAGCTTTGAAATGCGCTGGAGCATCACCCAGCCACCACCAAGAATGACACACCCAAGGGGAGGATTAGGCAGGCACAAGAGTCCTGCTAAGGCAGATCATACTCTGTAGAGACAGCCCCTGAACAACAACTCTTCCACTCTAATCAAGGCCAGTCCTCACAACCAGTGAGCCCTAGGGTCAATCCCTCCCACTGATGTACAAATATCAATCTATGCTCAATTACAAGAGGAGGGCACACACAACCCACACAAAGGACACACCTGGAGCACCCAAATCAAGTGAAAAGGAAGACTGCACCACTGAGCCCCACAGCACCCTTACTACATAAGACCACTCTACTAAGACCGGAAGACATAGCAACCCTATTTTTGACAGCTTCAATACAATGTGCCTTGGACAAGGCCTGTTAGGAGTTGGGTAATTAGCTGTTCTATTTGCTTGGATTCAGGATCCAGTTCTTGCCACGAGTTTGGGAAGTTCTCGTCAGCTATTTGTTTGAATATACTTTCCGTTCCCTTCTCCCTTTCTTCTCCTTCTTCTATGCTCTTTATTCTTATATTGCTGTTTCTGATGGAGTCAGAATGTTCTCGTAGAGTTCTTTCATTTCTTTTAAGTCTCAAGTATCTCTCTTCTTCCAGCTGTGTCATTTCCAGATTTCTGTCTTCGATGTCATTGATTCTTTCCTCCATCTGGTCAGCTCTATTACCTAACCTGGCTATTTCATTCTTCATTTCTTTTATTGAGTTTTTAATCTCCAGAAATTCTATTTCGTTCTTTTTTAAAATTTCAATGTCTTGGTAAAATGTTCATTTTGTTCTTTGATTTTGTTTCTGAGTTCATTAAACTGCTTGTCTGTGTTTTCTTGCATCTCGTTGAGTTTTTTCAGAACTGCAATCTTGAATTCTCTGTCATTGAAGTCACATATTTCCATGTCTCTAAGTTCATTTTCTGGAGACTTCATTTTCTTTCTGAGCTGCCTTGTTACCTTGGTTATTCACGACAATTAATTATCTTTTCTCTTCCTAGGCATCTACAAGAGTGAGTTCTTCAACAGGTTAATAAGAAATGGTCTTTCTTTTGCTTTCCAGTAGATGTTGGTAGAATGTTTTATTTTCTATCCAACTGCAGCCTTTTATTCTCTCTCATGCTGCAGTGTTATATTTTCTCTGCACTGTTCTGGCTTCTCACACAATGGGGGTTGTTCCCTGGAAGTTGGGACCTGTGAGCAGGTCACCTGGGTCTTATTGCATTGCCTCCTTCTGGAGATGTGGAGAGCTTCTGAAGTTCCAAAGCTCTTCCTGCACCAGTTTCAAGGCCTGTGTGTTTCAGCGGCTCTGTTTATCCCTGCAGGGATCCAACCATATAGGTGGGGGCATGGGTGGGGTAAGTTGTGATAGGTGGCTCTGAGCAATGGTGGCGACCACCAGCACAGCCAGTCCTGCACCCAAGTCTCCTTTCCCTTCACTGGAACTAGCTGGGCCATGAGTCCTTGGCTGCAGACCACAGTTCTCAAACCTGTAAATACAGTGGTACCTTTGTTTTCTAACGTAATCCATTCTGGAAGTCTGTTCAAGTTCTGAAACATTCGAAAACCGAGGCATGGTTTCCCCTTAGAAGGTCATGCAAAATGTATTAATCTGTTCCAGACCTTTAAAATCAACCCCTAAAAGTACAAATTCAGCGTGAATTTTACTATCTAATGGTACCATAGATCCATAAAATTTACAGCATTCGTAAATCGAAATATTCGTCAATGGAGACTTTCGAAAACTGAAGTACTATTGTATTCTATTTTTTTGATCTGACATTGTTACCGTTCTGCTTCTAACACTGGGCAGGTGGGTGTGGGGTGAGCTCTGGGAGGGTGGGAATGGGTTGGCTAGGCTCCGTGTCTTTGCCGTTCATCCTCTGCTTGGCAATGAGGGCTTCAACTGCCATTTTCATCCTTCTTCCCTCAATCTTTGCTTCGCGGTCTCTGCCGTAAGCGTTGGGTTCTGCTGTGTTATATTCTGATCCCTCAGGTGGGATTGTGGTCCATAAGGGGAGCACTAGTAGTCTGAATTGTTCCCTCTCCTGCAACTGTTGTAGCTCTGGAATGCAGGGAGCTCCAAGCTGTGGTCTCTGGCCCTCGTGCGGCCCTCATCTCGATGCTTCCCCTTTCCTTCCTCCCCCACTCACCCAATTTGCCCACCTTCAGATGATTTCAATTGTGTGCATCTTAGTCTTGCCTGTCTGCTGCGCAGGGAGTCTGTAATGCAGGGTTTCTGGGCCCGCTCCCCACACAAGAACGCAGGATATGGTGAAGCCAAAAAGGAACACCAAAGGAGCCATAGATAGGGGAGTTCATACCACTATATTCTTGATGGTGGCTGGTCGAGACACAAAAGCAAATATCCGCCAGTACCCCAACGAGGGGTCTTCCTGCACTGCAGTCTCACTGGTAGCTGGATGAGACACAGGAAGTAGGATCAACACGATCCGCAATCCATGATCTGCTTGGTAACTGCATTTGCTAGCTGCAATCCGCCTCTGCAATCTGCCATCTGCTTCTTTGCCAACCAACCAACCAACGAAGCAACCAACCAAGCAACCAACCCCCTTACCAGCGTAGCCACAGCAGTTATATTAGTGGCTAATGGCTAACCGTAACAGCTGACGGCCACCCAGCCACAGCAGATGGCCATCTGATTACAGCTGATGGCCATCTAGTAACAGAGCCAGCACATTTCCACATGAGGCTGAGAGTCTGGAAACTGCTCTCTGGGACTCTGTCCCCACACTCCACCCTTCCAGGGTCTTGCCACACAATTTATGGGACAAGCATCTTCCATGAGGGGCCCTATGTCAGGAACACAGCTCATGAGAAAGAGTTTCAGTCCAGTTCAAGTAATGTCCCAGGGGGTGTCCCTTGATGTCGACCTACTTTCTGGGCACAGACAAGGTTCTCAGGGCACCGCATTGGAACAATAGTGGCTCACAGACAATGTGCTTACATATTATCAATGGCGGCCGGGCAAGACACAGGAAGCAAATATCCGCCAGTTCTACTACATGGTGGTACGTTCCCAGGTGGACAGTCAGACAATCCATCAAATCATGAATTGAAGGCATTGCAGCATGCAAAGGTGGTGTCACCTTATTTAACTCCCTATAGTCCACAGTCATTCACCAGGTCCCGTCTGGTTTCTTGACAGGCCATAATGAGGAGTTAAAGGGACTGTGCATCAGCCTCACAATATGTGCCTTCTCCAATTCCAAAATTGTATGACCAATCTCCTCCTGTCCTCCTGGCAGATGGTACTTACTGTCACACTGTAACCACATGCCAGGCCTGCAGCAACACTTGAGGAGGGTGGTGAGCAGGCACACATGTCACCGCTTTCACTACTCAGATCCGGAGATGGAACTCTCCAAATGACATCTGTAAACTGAGGCCACGTAGCACATACACCCCTAGAATATATTCAGGGATGGGGGACACATACACCGTGTAGGTACGGGGGGGAAGCCTTCCTATACCCAGTAGTAAGGAAATAGCTTTTACCATCATAGTCTTTCCCCCATAGCCATCAATGCAGATTGCTGGTCCGAGGAACAGTTCTGGGTTTCCACAAATAAGACAGCAGTCTGAGCCGGTGTCAAATAGGGCCAAAACCCTCTGCACATTAGAAGGGGACTGTGGGGACAGAGCCCCAGAGAGCAGTTTCCAGGCTCTCGGCCTCACGTTGAAAGGTGCTGGCTCAGGTAGTAGATAGCCATCAGCTGTGGCTAGTTGGCCATCAGCTGTAACCATTGAGCCATTGGCCACTAATATAACTGCCGTGGCTATGGAGGGAAGTCGAGGAGAGAGGAGGAGACTGAAGGAGAGTGGAGGAGAGTCAGTCGGTTGGCAGCAAAGTGGACAGCAGGTCACACGTCATGTAAACCCAGCCTCCAGTGAGACCATACTGGTATGACTTCCCTACCTATGGCTCTGTGGGTGTTCCTTTTTGGCCTAGCCATATCCTGTGTTCTTGTGTGGGGAGTGGGACCAGAGACCCCACAGGCCGCCCCGCGTGACAAATGGCGCAGTGAGCAGGGTATGGTGTCGGCCGAAACTCTCCGGAATATACTGGAACAGTTTACACGTATAAAAGCTCAGTTTCGTAAGCAGGGTATGGTGCCGGCCACAACCTACCGAAGCATGGTGGAGCGGTTTATGCGTGTGAGAGCCCAGCTTCAGGAGGCCCATGAGGAGCGACACCGGGAACGGAAGGCATGGTCCGCCTGGGAGTCTCAAGCCTCCAGCTGACACACCACCTTCTTGGCCATGGAAGGCGTTACCTTAATTTTGGTGATCCGCTGCGGTCTTAGGCTCCGAGGGTTGTGGACATCTTACAAGGAGGCCTCCACCCACTCAGACACCTGTCACGGTGAGCAAGATTCCGACCAGGTAGGAATGGAGTCTGACTCTGGGCAGGAGGACGTGTGGCCCCCACAGAGTGTGTGGTGTCCGGTGGCCACTGTTCTCAGGAGTTGGACCCCCAAGGAGGGGTGGGAGGACATGGACGGCTCTCCGGCCAGCGGGGAGAGCTCCCTGCAGGCTCTGGCTGAGCGGTTGCCAGAGGAGAAGGCCACAGCCAGCAGTGTGGGATGGATGTTCCTCATGGCCTTGAGTCTCAACACGGAAAATGCGCTTAATGAAATGGCCCAGGTGCCGGACCAGGTGTCCTGGTTGGAAGCACTGGAAGCTCAGGTCCGCCTGTTAGAAGAGGGGCTCCACAGTGGAGACTCTGAGGCAGATGCTGAGGAAGCAAGTGGAAACAATGTAGCTCCCAACCCCCAAGCCCGGCCAATCTTGAAACAAAGAGTAAAAGGTGAGCAAACTTTGGGCCCCGGGGGGATTGCTGCCAGCAACCCAGCTGTGACTGAGTTCACAACCTACACCCCTTACACTTCCACTGAGTTGCAGGAGCTGGGGAGGTTGTACAAACAGAGCCCTGGAGAGCCAGTCTCGGCTTGGCTATTACATTTATGGGATGAGGGAGCAGACAACATTCTCTGCTCTCCAGGAGAGATGGAAAAGCTAGCCTTTGTGACAGTGCATCCGTCCCTGCGACAAAGGTTACAGAACTGCCATAGGTTGGCCCACGACCAGGGCAACCATTTTCTAATGGAGTGGCTCACTACTGCGGTACGCACAGTATGGGGACAGGCTGGCGAGCTGCCAGACACTGTGAGTCAATGGCAGTCATATATGGAACTTACACAAATCATCATGTGAAATGGGTATGAGACATGCTATTTTTAACCTTAACATGCAGGGGCCGGATGACGAGCTTTTTACAGCCAGCATGAGAGATCTGGTTTTGGATACTGCACCTGCGAGTGCTTTTGGATCCTTGGTTGCTATTCTTACACTTTATGTAGGGCGACGGATCCATGAAGTTACAACTGCCATGGCCACCCTAGGGGATGTTGAAAGCCAGAGGCAAAGGAAGTTAAGACAGGAGGTCCGCACAGTTGAGACCTGGAAGCCCAAACCAAAGGTAAAGGGGCGAGGTCGCGGGCCTCAGAGAGTAACACGCGCACAGATGTGGCGTGATCTTGTGGCAGCAGGGGTCGATCAGGAGAAAATAGACTGAAAACCCAATGCACTCCTGCTGGAACTTTGGAAACAGTTGCGTCCGGAACAACAATTCCGGAGAAGCATAAAGAAGAAGTCTGGGAAAGCGTGACCTGTGTCCCTCCAGGACTTCATGCAGCTGCTTGAGGACAACTCCTTTCAGCTTGATTAGAGGTGGGGCCAAGGTACCCGGTCAGAGGGGACGAGCAGGGACCGGAGGCCCCACGTGGAATGATCCATACGTTGGACCCCTGCCTAAGGCCCTCAATGCGATATACGCATTTATAGCAGTGAACACTGCTACGGGATTGATGTTTGCTTGGCCGTGTCTAGCTGCTAATCAGCGGCATACAGTGGTCTCTCTTTCACGGCTGTGCACCCTCTATGGGCACCCCCAAGTCATTGAAAGTGACAGGGGTACCCATTTTACGGGGCAAGAAGTGCAGCACTGGGCTGCCAGGATGGACGTGCAATGGTTGTTTCATGCTCCGTATAACCCACAAGCAGCTGGCATGATTGAATGCTATAATGGCCTTTTGAAGCAAGGTCTCCGGGTGTCAAAACACCCTCCCACAATGCGTGACTGGGCCTCGCGTCTATGGGACATCCTGAGAGTCCTGAATGAGAGACCACGGAAGGGAGGGCCCGCACCAGTAGAAGCTCTGCTACATCGAACGGCCGCTCCCATTCAATTACAAGTTACCACCAGTGAGCCTCTGTTAAAGCCAGGCTACGGCAGGAATGGAAACATTTTGCTTCCAGCACCCACATGCTTGAAAGCAGGGGAACGGCAGCAATGGACTTGGCCCTGGCAGGTCAAAAGCCCCCACTGTCGATGGTTGGGCCTGATAGCCCCATGGGGGGCCGGTTTGACTCATGATTTGCAAGTGACACCAGGGGTGGTGGCTGAGTGGCCACCGCAAGTGACTGTAGTATACGAAGGTCCCGATACTGGGATGATTTTGCGGGGAGACTATGTGCTCTCACTATGGCCTATTATGGGGTCCCCTGTTCTGTTACATGTTGAAACTATGCAAGGGACCCCAAGCACTGCCATAAGGTCTGGTACCACAAACTGGGAAAGGTGCCAGTGGCAGCGACCCTCCTTTCCCAGGACAAAAATCTAGCGTGTATCCTCCCAGATGGAAGGGATTTGCCATTGTTGGTTCCTAAGTCTACTGTTTCTTTTCGTCCGTAGGTGTCAATAGGCTAATATGGCACAGGGACCCTAGCGAAAGATGCTTGTCGCGTAGATTATGAGGCAAGAAACTGTAGGGGTGGAGTGTGGGGACAGAGCCCCAGAGAGCAGTTTTCAGGCTCTCGGCCTCACGTGAAAAGGTGCTGGCTCAGGTAGTAGATGGCCATCAGCTGTGGCTAGTTGGCCGTCAGCTGTAACCATTGAGCCATTGGCCACTAATATAACTGCGGCTACGGAGGGAAGTCAAGGAGAGAGGAGGAGATTGAAGGAGAGTGGAGGAGAGTTGGTCGGTTGGCAGCAAAGCGGACAGCAGGTCGCACGTCGTGTAACCCAGCCTCCAGTGAGACCATAGTGGTATAACTTCCCTACCTATGGCTCCGTGGGTGTTCCTTTTTGGCCTAGCCATATCCTGCGTTCTTGTGTGGGGAGTGGGACCAGAGACCCCGCATGACACCCTGCATGACAGGGACCAATGTATGGACAGTTCCACATGGGGCCTCTGGCCTGTGGTCATCCCCTCTGACTGGGTACCTTGCCCCCCCCCCCCAATCAAACTGGAAGGAGTCGGCTCAAGTGGCTGCATGAAGTCCTGGAGGGACACGGGTAGCACTTTCCCAGACTTCCCTTTTCGGCTTTGCTGGAATTGCTGTTCTGGACGCAACTGTTTCCAAAGTTCCAACAAGAGTGCATTGGATTGTCAGTCTATTTTTCCCTGATCAACCCCTGCTGCCACAAGATCACGCCACATCTGCGTGTGTGTTCCATTCTGAGGCCTGTGACCTCGCCCCCTTACTTTTGACTTGGTCTTCCAGGCCTTGACTTCTCAGACCTCCTATCTTAACTTCCCTTGCCTCCAGCTTTCAATATACCCCAGGGTGGCCATGGCAGTGGTAATTTCATGGATCTGCTGCCCCACATAGGGTGTAAGAATGGCAACCAAGGATCCAAAAGCACTTGAAGGGGCAATATCCAAAAACAGATCTCTCATGCTGGTCATAAACGCTTGTCATCCAATCCCCGCATAGTAGGGTTGAAGATAGCATGTCTCATATCCATTTCACAGATGATTTGAGTAAGTTCAGTATATGACTGCCATTTACTCACAGTGTCTGGTAGCTAGCCAGCCTCTCCCCATACTGTGTGTAGCAGTTAGCTACTCCATTAGAGTGTGATTGCCCTGGTCTTGGGCCAACTTATGGCAGTTCTGTAACCTTTGTCGCAGGGATGGATGCACCATGGAGGTTAGCTTTTCCATTTTGCCTAGGAGCAGAGAATGTCGTCTGCCCCCTCATCCCATAAACGTAGCAGTCAAGCTAAGATCGGTTCTCCAGGGTGCTGTCGGCACTGCCTCCCCAGTTCCTGCAAATCAGTGGGAGTGTAAGGGCTGTAGTTTGTGAACTCAGGCACAGCTGGGTTGCCGGCAGCAATGCCCCAGGGACCAAAGGTTGCTCATGCTTTACCTTTTGCTTCACAATGGACCAAGCGTGGGGGTTGGGAGCTACATTGTCTCCACTCGCAGACATCTGCCTCTGCCTGAGAGTCTCCACTGTGAGGCTCCTTCTCTGACAGGCAGACCCGAGCTTCCAGCGCCTCCTACCGGGGCTGTTGGTCCCTCACCTGAGCTATTTCATTAAGCAGATCGTCCGTGTTATGACACGATGCAGCAAGGAACATCTAGCCCACATGGCCAGCTGTACCCTTCGCCTCCTCTGGCAACCGCTCAGCCAGAACCTGCAGGGCCCTCTCCGTGCTGGCCAGAGAGCCATCCATATCCTCCCACCCCTCTTCGGGGGTCCAACTCCTGAGAACAGTGGCTACCGGGTACCATGCACTGTGCGGGGGCCACCTCTCCTCCTGCCCAGAGTCAGACACCATTCTTTTGTGGCCAGAATCCTGCTCACTGCACCAGGCATCCGATTGGGTGGAGGCCTTGGTATAAGATGTCCGCAACCCTTGGAGCCTACTGCAGTAGCAGATTACCAAAAGGAAGGCAACACCTGCTATGGCCCATAGGGCGGAGTGCCATCCGGAGACTCGAAAGGACCACCAATTCACCGGGGGTCACGTTTCTCCCAAGCAGATTGCGTTTCTTGCTCCCGGTGCCGCTGCTCACAGGCTTCCTGAGACTGAGTGTTCATATGCACAAACTGCTGCACCATCCTTCAGAGAGTTCTGGCTGGCACCATACATTGCTCGCTAAACTGAGCAGTGTATACATATAAACTGCTCCGTTACCCCTTTGAAAATTCTGGCCAGCCCTATACCCTGCTCGCTGTGCCATGTGTCATGCAGGGTCTCTGGTGCCAATCCCCGCACAGGAACGCAGGATATAGTGAGGCCAAAAAGGAACACCAACAGAGCCATAGATAGAGAAGTTCATACCACTATATTCTCAATGGTGGCTGGGTTGGAGATACAGGAAGCAGGTTCCACAATCTGCTGTCCGCTTCTCTGCCAACCAACCAACCAACCAACCCCCTTGCCAGCATAGCCATGGCAGTTATATTACTGGCTAATGGCTAACCGGTAACAGCTGATGGCCACCCTGCCACAGTAGCTGGCCAGCTGATTACAGCTGATGGCCTTCTAATAACTGAGCCAGCACCTTTCCACGTGAAGCTGAGAGCCTGCAAACTGCTCTCTGGGACTCTGTCCTCAGAGTCTTTTGTGGAATTATAGCTGTTCAATTTGTTGTAAATTCCAGGGGAGATTTCAAGAGGATCACATCATGCCACCATTTCTATGACATACTCTTCTAGGTCCATCCTTTTATCCAACCAGTAATTAGTTTAACAGATTTTTGAAATGTATAATTGACATGCAATTAACTGTATATATTTAAATTGTACAACTGGTTTGCACCCATGATATTATAACCACTATAAAGATAATGAACCTTTCTTAGCTAACAGTCTCCATATTCCTCATGCCCCTTTTTAATTGCTCTCCAATCCCTCCCACACCCCGTTCACCAATGGTAGACAACCACTGATTTCCTTTTTTTTTTTTTTTTGCTATAAATCAGTTTGCATATTCTAGGGTTTTATAAATGAAAGAAGATGGTTCATAATTTTTTCTTCCAGATTCTTTGATTCTACATAATTATTTTGACGTTCATTCATGTTGTTAAGTGTAGCAATACTTTGTTATTTTCATTCCTCCGTAG
Source organism: Rhinolophus ferrumequinum (assembly GCF_004115265.2). Taxonomy (NCBI): domain Eukaryota; kingdom Metazoa; phylum Chordata; class Mammalia; order Chiroptera; family Rhinolophidae; genus Rhinolophus; species Rhinolophus ferrumequinum. The sequence continues at coordinate 51,970,209 of NC_046284.1, forward strand.
TACTCCATTCACCAATTTGTTTTTCCATTCACCAAGTGGTAGATGTTTCACTCATTTCCAGTTTGGAGCTATTATGAATAAATTCTTCCACAAAATCATGTACAAGTCTTTGGGTGGACATATGCTTTCATTTTTCTTAAATAATTATATGGGAGCGGAATGGATAGATTATATGGTAGATATAAGATTAACATTTTTAAATTAGTTTCAGGTGTACAAAACAATGTGATAGATATTTACACCCCTCACAAAGAGATAAATCTCCTCCCTCAATCTACTACTACCCCTCTGACATTGTATATAGCTGTTGCAATTCCATTGACTCTATTCCCTATGCTGTACGCCACATCCTGTGATTTTATATGTGTATGTGTGTGTGTATTTATACACACTATATATATATATATATATATATATATATATATATATATATGTAATTATAGTTGACATTCTTAAAAACTCCCAAATTGTTCTTTAAAGTGGTTGTACAATTTGACCTTCCGACCCAACCAATAATTACTGAGGTTCTAATATGTTCTAGGCACTCTTCTAGATGCTGGGGATATAGCATTGAACGAAGCACACAAATATGCAAGTTCTCATTCGGAAGAGCTGGTGGAGGTCCCAAGGTGATCTCCAGGAAGCAAACTCTGAGATAAAAATATAGTATGCTGGATGTTTATTATAGAGTTCCATAGGGATGAACACCTGTAGAATGGAGGAGGGACAAGTGGGATTGGACCAAGGGAAAAGTCAATCTTTAATGCAGGCCTAGTGACAGCTTTCATCAATCCCATGTGGAAATATGGAGCTAAAATGTCCCAATAGATTTGCCAAGCATGCGGCCTAAATGGCTGGACCTTTATACCCTACCTCCATCAATGAGGAAAACCACAGGAAGGGTATGACTATGGCAAGACAGCTCTCTGCAGCAGAGGTTATCCCTGAAACCACTGACAGCTGAAGGCTATCTGCTGATATCAATGCCAGTAGGATGGACAACTACTCTTTCCTTGAAGGAGACATCTAGGCATCATGACTCTGTGTGCATCACAGACTATCCTTTGCTCTTATTGGGTCCACTTCTCCACATATGTCCAAGGATCAAGTTCTCTAGAACCCATTTGGTCTATATTACTGCAGGAAACTTAGAACATGATAATTACCAGCCCATAGTCCTGCAGCTGGTCTTTCAGCCACAACTAATACTCATTTCCATGTTCCACTATCCACTCAAGATTCCCTTCATCTTCAGCTCTTAAGTCTGATAGTTACGAGTGGCATTATCTAGTTCCTTATCCCCGGTTACCTTATCCTTCCCTGGACCGGGCTTCTTCCTTGCCCGTTTACTGTCGAAACTGGCAGAGATATATCAAAAAGTACTCAGTGGATCACTTAGGAAGGAAACATTTCTTCCTGTTCTCAACGTGTAATAATATACCCCCTCTCCTGATAATCAGAGTCCATTACCTCTGCCAGAATGGTGTCTCCTTTTTCTGCAGGATGGTTGATGGGTACAAGGAGGACAAAGTACACAAGTGGCATTTGTAGCTTATAATTCAGTAGCCCAGAGTTCTAGGAATCAGGCACCCAAATTTATCCAATCCAGTCAACTGGAATGATGGCAAGTGAGGTCACTCTGGTTTACACCCCTCGTTTTCTCAGATCTATGTATTACTTCTTTTGAGGACCAGAATCACACAAAAGTCTTTTACTCATGGTGTATGCTGAGTCCTAGAGGATGACTCACAATGCTACTAAAATATTGCCTCCAAGCAGAACTTCACCTGGGCCTTCAGCAGTCCATTCCAATCCTCTGGGTGGTACAGAATGTCATGTGATAGCTGGATTCCATGTTCATGGGTTCATTTCCATACATTGTTGCTGTAAAGTAGGTTCCTCATCTGATATGTTTTCTGGGAATCCCCTGAGAGTGAATCAAACACTGTTTGCTCTCAAACAGAGGTGATGGCTGAGGCCCTGCAGGCAAACAATTAGGTGGAGTATGTATATATTCCTCTCAAAAGATCTATTGAACTTTTCAGGGTGAAAAGGCCCAATCTATTCAACTAGTCCCCATATTTGGTGCTCAAAATTGATTTCTGTTGCTGAAAAGTTGGCAATACAACAGTAGCAAAGTTACATCCACCTAGATATATCAAGACTCATATTGTTAGGCCCACACCCATATAGCCTCCATCTCTCCCACCATGGCCACTTTGTACATGTTCCCATCAATATGGATAAACATACATATAAAAATTTATCAACCCAATGACTTTGTGTAAACTCCTCCTCCCACCAGTTCTAAGGTTTCCCCCAATCTGAGATGAAACTCATGCTTCCAATAAAATTCTCCTTTTCCCTGGATTAAAACAAATGTCATATGCTTCCTGATAGGGCTTGCCACCATGAAGTGATTTAAGATATCCCAAAGGAAGGAAATATCTCTTATGTCAGGTTAAAAATAGTAATTAGAGGAATCAAGAGGATATTGAGTACTTGCTTTGCTACTTCCTCATTTAGCTTGGATTTCTCTGTCCTCTAATGAGGTGGTACCCAGCAAATCTTAGAAATGACTCCATGTGCCTATGTTAGCAGAGTGCTGCCTTTCTACATATCCCAAAAACATCTCCCCTGGGAAATATATGTGCATCTTATTACTCATATTCCAAAGATAATTGCAAATATTTTAAGTCAAACTGGTGAATACTTACAGGCATTTCAGATTGGTGAGATATTCTGGGACCACAAAGTTTTGTGGTGCCCTGGTCTGACTTCTGCCTTGACCTTCTATGTTGATGGCAGGCATCTCATCCCAAATGTATTTGCATTAGAACTAGGCATTTTCCAGGAATCCTCACCAAAGCTGAAACCTCCAAGAACTGTTCCAATCAATGAAACTTATCTTTTATTTCCTTATATCTTTCTCTAATTCATGTATATGCCTTTCTTTCTCTCTAACAACATAATGAGCTTATGAAGAGATTGACAGGGATCTTTCATATCAATTTTCCACATGTTGATTGTAGTGGTTATATGTGTAATGCATTTATCCAAATTTATTGAATTATACATGTAAAATATATGCATTATATTGAACATAAATTATAGCTGAGTAAAACTGATTTTTAAAAGACTTTGTATCCTTTCCAGAATCTGGAGCTGTGTTCTGGTCATATGTGGAATTGACATGTATTTTTGATTGAAATATTCTGTTAAGCTGTACAGTTGGGTTTTTTGTTTTGTTTTGTTTTTGCCATAGCCAAGAATATGCTCAGGACCTCCAGACTTATGTGTACAACAGCATGGTCCCACCCAGATTTTTCACAGGCTCCACAAACAACATGACCAAAAAACTGTCAATTTCCTGGCATTGACCCAACCTAGTTCTCCACTCACTTCCCAATCTAATAAAATGACCCTAACTCAGCAGCAAATATCCACATTCCAAGAGACACACTTGATTCCTTTTTATTTCTCACCACAAACATGAACTTCATCAACAAATTCAGTACTTCCAGTGCACATCTCATTTCAAACCTCTTCTCATCATTTCCACTGCTAAGAGCCTGGTCCATGCCATTGTACCCTCTCACACGCATGTCGTGGTAGACTCCTACCTCTCCTAACTCGTTTCCTTGCTCCTACTGTTGCTCTATTTCAGTCTGTTCACCAAAGAACTCATTTACAGTGAGTGTTAATCAAGTAGATGACAATAATATCCCTTTCTTTCTTAAAGAACTCTAATGGCTCCATCATAAGAACATAACTCAGAGTCCTTACCGTGGCCCACAACGCCTTTTGTGATATGGTCCCTCCTACCACTCTAACCTCATTTCCTAACACTGTGCTCCCAATGCACATTGGCATCCAAGCTGTTTCCTAAACATGTCAAGCTTGCTCACACCTTAGGGACTTTATTCTTGCTGTTCCCTCTACCAAGAGGGCTCAGCTCCTATATCTTCCCACTGCTGACTACTTCAGAAATCTGTCCCTTCCCATCCTTCCCTATTCATTCTATATCGCATTTTCCCATATTATTTTAATAATACTTAATTCTTGAATGTATCAACTCCTCTAGAATGTCAGATCTGTGAGAACCAGGAACATGTCTGTCAGTTTCTTTGCTTTATCTCCAGTCCCTATCACAGCACCTCTCATATCATTGATAACCATTAAGTATTTGTTGAATGAATGAATGACACAGATTAAACATCTGCATTCTAAGTTGTGATGAGCCAGGCAGAGTCTAGGGCAAGGGATTTGAGAGGATGGCAGAGTGAACTCAGGTGACTCTGAAGCAGCAGTTTTGTTTGAAACCATGTAAATTGTGGGTGAAAAACTGGGTAGAAAGGACATGACAATTGAGGGAGTGTTTCTAGCTGTCTTTGGTGTAAAAGTACAACACATGTTCTTACCAGTTTTCCTTCTTTCTTAAGAAGAGAATCCCAGTAAAGTTCCCAATAAAAGACCACATTTGTAGCTTTCTTTGCACCTAGGTGTGGCCACATGACCAACTTCTGCCCAATTTGGTGACTGGTAGTTCCAGGAAGGCAGCTAAAAGGGAGCTGAATTTCTCAGACCGAGGTTATTTCTCACACCATCTCTTGTGAACTGAATTGTGTCCCACTCAAATTCACATGTTGAAGCTCTAACCCCTAGCACCTCAAATGTGACTGTTTGAAGATAGGACCTTTATGGAGGTGATTAAATTAAAACGAGCCCTTTAGGGTGGGCCCTAATCCCATCTGATTTGTGTCCTTATAAGAGGAGTTTAGGACACGTAGAGAGATACCAAGGGTGCATATGCACAGAGACAATCATGTGACAAAGGAGCAAGAAGGCAGCCATCTTCAAGCCAAGGAGAGAGGCCTCAGAAGAAATTAAACCTGTGGACACCTGCATCTGGGACATCCAGCCTACAGAACTGTGAGAAATAAATGTTATTTAAGCCACTGAATGTGTGCTATCTTGTTATGGCAGTCCCAGGAAACTAATACACCATTAGAGAAGTCTTTCAATTTTGACAGCTTATTGGGATCAACTAAGGAATGTTAAAGATACTGATGACTGGACCTACCCCTAGAGATACTGATTCAATTGGTTGAGTCTGAGCATTGGAGGGAATTCTAATGCATATCCAGAATTGAAAACCATGTGTCTAAGAGAATAGTTTTCTGAATCGTATTGAGCTAGCTGGGAATGATGAATCTAGCATCACTTAGAAGGAATTTTCTCCCCCATCTTCCTCCTTCCACTGTTTTCCCCCCATCCCACATCTTAATTTTTCTGCCCTAACCAGTTCCCCACAGATGGACCCAGAGATTTCCCCACTTCTTAGTCTTCTTCCAGATTCAAGTTTAATCCTAAGTTGAGGCACCTTAAGTAGCTTCAGCCCCACTTCTGCCTTCCCAGCTAGGAAAAGTGAGTCTCAAGAATTCAAGAAGCCTTACATTCTTTCTGTTAGCCTGAACCAGGGCAACTCTCTAGAGCTACATCTAGCCATTTAATACAATTAGAAAATGGGCAAAAGACATGAAAAGATTAATTTAATGATGGCCAATTGCACATGAAAAGATATTAAACATACTTAGCCATCACAGAAATGAGAATTAAAGGCACAATGAAATATTGAAGACACATACAGTGTTTCTCCGAAAATAACACCTAGCCAGACAATTAACCCTAATGCATCTTTTGGAGCAAAAATTAATAAAAGACACAGTCTTATTTTGCTATAATATTTAAGACCGTGTCTTAATATAATACCGGGTCTTACATTAATTTTTACTCCAAAAGACACATTAGAGCTGATCGTCCGGCTAGGTCTTATTTTCGGGGAAACACGGTATCACAATGGCTAAAAAATATTGACAATACCAAACACAGGCAAAGCTATGGATAATGTGAGCCACTCTTACGTTATTAATGAGAATGGAAAAGGGTATAGGCACTCTGAAAAACAATTTGGTATTTTCTTTAAAAAATAAACATACAGTCACCATATGATACAGCATTTGCACAGAGAAATGAAAATTTGTGTTCATGCAAAATCCTGTATATGAATGTTCAGAAGTTTTATTCATAATAGTTTAAAAGTGAAAACAGCCCAAATGCTCCTTTAACAGATGGATGGTTAAACAAACTGGTACATCCACACCATGGAATACTACTCAGCAATAAAAAGGAACAGGCTATCGATACACTTAACGACTTGGGTGGCTCTCAGGGGAGTTATGCTAAGGGAAAGAAATCCATTCCAAATGGTTGTACACTATAGGATTCCATTTATATGACATTTTTGAAATTATAAGAGTGTTTGAAAGAGGTTAGGGATGTGTGGCAATGGAGATGTATGTGTGTTATAAAGGGTAGCATGAAGGAAACTTGCAGTGATGGAAGTTTGTATTTTGTTTGTGGTGATGGTTACAGAATCGACATAGCTGATAAAAGTGCATCACTCTAACACACAAATTAATGCATGTGGAACTGGTGAAATCTCAGCAAGCTCTGTGGAATATACCAGTCCATTTCCTGGTCTGATATTGAGTTATTGTAATGCAAGACTTTATCATTGGGAGAATACGAGTGGAGAATACACATGATGACCTCCCTGCACAATTTTTGTAACTTTTGGTAAATCAATAATTATTTCAAAATAAGAAAGAGAAAAAAACAACACAGGACTTGTGGGGAAAACAGGGTTAGGCACACAACACTCAAAATCTTTGTCAGTGATACATTAAATATAAGATAAGAACCTACTAAAAATGTTAGCATGGTTTTAGACCAGTTAAATGATTAAGAAATCCATGAATACTGCAATACATATGGCACTCCACTTGCTAAAGATGTTAAGTTTGTTTACAAAAGTGAGTGTCACAGCTTGTGAGTTATCATGAAGTGGTAGAAAGAAGGTTATCAGGATACAGGGACCAAAGTTCGGATTGTAAGGTAGTCCAGAAATGGAGTCCCTACTCTATCATTTTCAAGCACTGTGGAGGCCTGATCTAGAGATGGCCATGGATGAAGGGGGAGACGGGACCTGCTGGTCCTGGCCCCTTTGGCTCATGGTTGGGGCAGGGAAAGAACAATCTAAGACACAGAATGCAATGTGCAATGCCACTCTTTAATATGAAAATGAACAAGAACTGTGAGTGGGAAAAATACAGAACAACTAGCAGGCTTCAAGGTAAACTTTGGCTTCTTGGTCAGCCAGGCTCCAACCTTAGACATGGATGTGGCCTCAGGTTGGAGAAGAGATATAACAAGTATGATGAGGATGAAGATGAGGACACCTGAGGGCTCCTTTACTGGGCTTTGTTTCCAAGATTCCAGGTCACTGCACGACGGCCTCCTCTGGAATCTTGCCTCCTTCAACTAGAGAAAGTCAAGAGAGAGAATGGGGAATATAATAGAGCCAGGAGCCCTGAGGTTCATCACCAGGCCACCTGATTTATGTCCCCTTATCCTTCCCAAAAGCTTGGAGATCCATTTCATTTTATCTCTGAATTCTCAGACTTTACTTTTTGACGAGTAAAGAATTTTATAGTTCATATAGTCAATGGTATTGTAATACCTGTGTACGGTGTCAGGTGGGTAGTAGACTTGTTGGGTTATCACTTTGTGAGGTGTGTAAATGTCTAATCATTATGTTGTTTTGTACACCTGAAACTAATAATAATAATAAAAAAGAATTATGTAGTTCCGGTATAGTCTACTCACTGTACTGAAAGCACCTGTGGTGAGGGAGGACAGATGACCTCGCTTAGAACAAAATGGAGACACTCTGACCACACAATGTTATTGCTAATCTATGATACAGAAAGAAACCTCCAAATTCTCCAAGATGTATGTACCATAGTGAGCAGGTGTCACTGCATGTAATACTGAAAAAGTAGTGACAAGGCAAATGTCTATCAACAATAACTTGGGGCCTACTGGCATTCAATTGTTTAATACACAGATCTTAGCAGGAACAAGGTAGCTTAATATATACTGAGAGGAAACTATGCTTGCTGGTGCTAGCAATTAATAAACAAAACAAGTTCCAAACAGGATGTGCACTAGGAAAACTGGGTTTTATAATATACTATATTTAAATGTATTAGTATAAAATTAGGGGATTGTTCACATGCAAACTTTTGTAGGAAACGAGATTTAAGATAATTACGTCCAAGTTCCCACTATTCACTCCTTTGCTCCTCCCAGCTCCCTACTATCCACATGCACAGCCAACACTCACTTCTGAGTTCACTGGAGGCTCATCCCAGACTCGGTGGAGAAAGCCTGCACCATTTCCTGCTGCTGCTGGGAGAGGTTGGGCCCAGAGCTTGAGATGGGTGCCGGCACTTGGATGGAGAATGCACTTTGAGTCTTTCTGGGGGTGATGTCTCTCACAAATAGTTCATCATTTACGATGAATATACTGGAGGGAAAATGGGCCCTCAGACAGCTGACAGAAATACAACCCCACATCCCCACCAAGGATCCTGCTCCCACTGCCACTCAGCAACCAGATTCCTTCCATACCCCAATTGTGCCTGTCCCCCAGGTTCCTTGGCTGCTAGCTCTGCCCCTCCCACAGAGCCCACTCTTGGGAGAGATTCTCTAACAGCCTCACTAAATTTACAGGTTTAAACCCAAAGCAATTACGCTGTAAAACAGCCTACATGACAGGACAGTCTAATCCCATTTTTAGAGGAAGACATTGTGTCACAGAAAGGTCACGTGACTTGACCAAGGTCACAACCTGGTGAGTGTTAGGTCAGAAAGAGAACCCAGTGCTCTAACCCCAGAGCCCACGCTCTTAACCCCTATGCTGGACTGCTGCTTGGATCTACCTGTTGGCTTCCACAATGTTGAGAAAACCCCAAGGAAATGCATGTTTCCACACCCCTGGGCCCAGGCTGGGCTGGGTGTTCCCACCCACAGTGCAGGACTCACCCGGAACAGCTGGCAGGGGTAGCGATGAAGGTCCGGCTGAAGGCACGCACAGAACCTTGAGAATTTCCATCCACTTCCACAACAACAAACAACAGCCCTTTAAAGTCGCACATGCTTCACATGCTCACACTGCTTTCCCCTGTCAGGGTCTGGCTTGATTCTCATGCCAGTGAACAACTGTTCACTGGGAATCAGGGTGTGGGGAATGGGGAGGGCAACAATAGGGGCCATCTGCTCTCACTGACAGGGATGTTACCACGTGCCGGGCCCTGGGACAACCCCTTCACAAGTTCATAGGTTTCATTTTGCACAGCTACCCAGAGGTGGGATTTATTAAGTCCATGAGGCAAATGAGGAAAAAAGAGGTTAGGTAATGGGCCCAAGTTCTCAGAGTAAGCATCTAGGCTGACAGCCATCAAAGGCCACAGTGTGTGCCCATAACGCCCGAGCTGTGTGGGCATGGATGCAGGTCATACCAGGATGGCTTGGGGGCAGAAGGGATTCAGGAGAACACAGAGGGGACAGGAAGGAAAGGGGAGGGATAAGGGATTTGGGAGAGTTCAGAGAGGGAGCCCAGCTGGGGGGAGGCAGCAGTGGGACATCTGGAGAGGGGAGTCTACACACACTCACCTTCCTTGAACACCCCGTTGACAGAGAAGCAGAGCATCCTTTCCTGAAAGGGAAGGGCCCAGGTGCTCAGTCACCACCTACACCTCCTACCCACCTACAGCTTTCTGGGCCTGCCCCAGAGAAGAAGCAGGTGCTCACCGTCTGGAACCACATGTCCACCACAAAGGAGAGGAGGTCATGCTGAGTTTTGGGCAACACACAGAGGGAGCCCACAATGTCACGTTTTGTATGCTTCAGCAGCTGAACCCGCAGAACTGTGGGGAGAGGACAGTGAAAGTCATTGTTGCTACATCCTGAGCCCTATGACTGACCCCTTCGTGCCCCCTTTCCCTGCCCAATCTAACCCATCACACACGCACAGGGGTCCTTGAGGTTCTTCATATTCCTGTTATCCTTGAAGTACTCAAACAAGCTGCTTCTAGGAGAAAAGAGGAACAGGAGGTGTTGGTCTGGCCAGTGTGGGTGTTTCCTGAAGCTGGCCGGTATTTACTGGGGAACCGGACGGCCCAAGAGCAGGGCCTGAGCTGTGATACTCACGGGGCTTGGTCCGTGGGATTGAAGAGAACGGTCAGGGAGAAGCAGGCCTCGTCGTGATAAGCACCAAGGAGACCCTGTCGGTTTCCAGAGTCATAAATAAAGTAGTATCTGTGGGGGAACAATGAAGGCAGTCTATCTCTATGGTCTATCTGGACCTCAAATAGAACTTGAAAATGCCCATGAGGAGATCTGTGCACAGGCGACCCAGTCTGTCCCAGCCCTCCCCATTCCTGGTGGTCCCAACAGTACTTACTCTTGCAGGAATTGCATGACTAGACTCTTCAGTGCCTCACATCTTTTATAGCTTTCCTGGAATCAAGACATTTAAGACTATGTTACTGATAAAGTCTCCCTTGCAATACCCCAAATATTCTTTGATCCTTCTTTCTTACCTCGCAAGGTTTTGTTAAGTAGGGTTTGTCAATGTCAACAGTAGTTGGTGGTGGTAATGCCTGGCCATCCTGGAGAAGAGAAGAGGAAGTCAGCAGTGGAGACCAAGGAGATCATCCAGTGGTCCTGGATGATTAGGAAAAGGATGGGCCCAAGAGAAGGTTAGGGTCAGAGATCAGGTGCGAAAGTACCCTGGATATTCCATGGGCATGATCACAGTGGGCGTCTGCATCATGAGGTTCGGAAAGTCTCTACTACAATATGCAACTTGTGTCTGTCTGTACATGTGTGTGTGTGTGTACATTTTCCAGAGAGCATATTCATGGCTTTTTTAGGAGTTCATGTTCCTTAAAATGGATAAGGGTCTGATGCAAACACATAACCTAGGCAAGACCCAAAGTGCTTGAGGGCAGGTGTGGAGGTCGTCAATGGTAGTAAGAGACAATGATGAATGTAGGCACTTACCAGGCATAACAACTTGGGGAAACATTTCTTGATGGCACTGTCCAAAACCAAAAATAGAAAGGAGTGGTTGATAGTTCGTGTGGTAATGCTTCCGTTTAGCTAAAACACTGATGACATAAACAGATACCAGTGTGTTCTGCCCACCCAGCAGACCCTTTTGCCCCCCCCTAGGCCTCTGATTTCTAGGGTTCTGGGTCCAGTCCCCTGCTGAGCACTGAGCACCTGTCATATGGGATGTCTGAAGCATGCAGTCTCATCTCTCTCCACAGCTTCACATTCACATCCATTCTCTCTCTCTCTCCCTCCCTCCCTCTTTTTCTTTTTCCCTCCCTCCCCCTCCTGCCCCCTGGATAGCTCCCACCTAAACTGCCCTGACTCCCTTCTCCAGTGCCACACAAAACAGCATTTGGATCCCCGGATCCAGGGCTTCTTCCCCCTTCTGCCTCCCTTCCTTCCTCCAGATCCCCACTGAAGTCTCCAGACAGAAGAGGAAATGGAGTGGAATCCCAGGGCTCAGCTACCTCACTGGGGGTCCAGCATTGTGCCAGGGCCAGGACACACCCAAGGGATGGGTGAGGATGTTGGGGCAGGGGTGTGACTGAGGCAATTTGTAGGAAGAAGTGAAGGAAAGAGAGGGGGGTGAAGACAAAAAGGGAGTGAAGATAGGAAGGGAGTGATGGGGGAGACGTAGGGGAGTAGAGACAAGGGAGAAAGAGAAAGCAAAGGGAAAGGAAAGAAGCTCTGCCATGGAGGTGCGGGTCAGGGAAGAAAACAGAAGGGGACATGGCTCCCCTGCTGCAGCACTTTCCTTCACCTGCCCTTGGCTGACCCTGGGGTCTCAGGTAGGAAGAGAAACCATGCACCTATTGGGCTGGGGGCCCATTAGATGCTGGCTGAAACTTTGTCAGCTGTGGGAGCTCAGTCTGAACTGGGCATGAGAAACGAAGCAGCCATGGAGGCAGGAAACCTTCCCCAAACAGAGAAAAGTGTCAGGCCCAGCTCAGCATGGAGTAGAGGGTCTATAGTCCCCTCTTACAAAAACCATCTTCTCTCCTCATGGCCCCTGTGCACCTGTGTGTCTTAGTTGGTTCCTTGCCTGAGGAATCATACCCATGTTGGGCTACCCAAGGCTCCTCTGAAGGCCCAGGCAGGAAGATGTGATGTGTGGAGGGAAGGAGGGGCAGTGCCCCTGAGAGGTCTGTCCTCTCTCCTCAACCCCTTCTGCCCTATGCCTTCTGCTACCCCCTCAGGAGGCCCTCTGCTCACTTACAGTGGCCGACTTCTGGCCCCTGACTCAGGGAACCCTGGTTTCTCCCAAGGAGGGCCCAGCTCCTGGCATTGAGCCAGAAGAATGGATGTTATTATGGCCGCCACCCAGGGCCTTGACCCTCCAAATACAATGGGAAAGTTCTCATGCCAGCCTGGAATTGGAGGGGAAACCCTTTTCAAACATGGGAAACAGTGTCCCTCTCTGGGCTGTAGGGGAGAAACCCCATCTCAGCTTGGGGTAAGAAGGCCTGTCTCAGCACAAGGCCCTGGGCTAGAGGACCCTTCTCAGCGCAGGGCACTAGTGTCTGGCTCAAAGCTGGACCCTCTTGGTCCTGGTGAGGAAGGGATATTCTGCTTCCTGCAGCACACTCTTGGGAGAGCATGCTAGAGAAAACTAGGTGCAGAAAGTTGGGATACAGACCCCAGACCAGGTGAGCAGGTCAGAGGAAGGAAACGCCTCACAGGTGAAGGACTCACAGAGAGAAGAGTGTGGGGTCTGTGGTCCTTCTAGAGGACAAGGCTGTAGTTTCCTGCACACGTGGATTCTCAGGGGCAGTTCAGTCTCCCAAGGAGCAAGCATCCCCAGGAAGGGTGAGTGGTTATCACCAACCTTATGTAGGTGGACTGGTCTGGGAAGGTACCACAGAAGGGGTTCTCTTCCAGCCATAGCTCTTCAAGCTTTAGCCCTTTCATCTTGTCCAACTCACATGCTGACTTCAGCTGAGAAATATGGGGAGGAAACTGGCAAAGGAGCCCCAGGCACAGACACTGGGCCCCTACAGCCACAACCCCCTTCTTCCCCCACAGGTAACTTTGTCTGCCTCCTGTCATCACTCTGATGAGCACCACCACCCTCACAACCCAACTTTGATCTGGCTCCCTCTTCTCACCTCATTTCTGGAGAGGTTCAGGATCTTGACTGTGGGGGCTATCTGAATAAGGTCAGACAGGCCATCCAGCTGGTGCAGTTTGTTGTTGCGCAAGTTCAAGGACAACAGCTTTTAGGGAAAGAAGCGTTTAGAGTGAAGGTTACTATCTAGGTCCTTGGGGACAAATGTGCCCCCCCGACCCCATCTGTTCAACCCCCTGCCGTAAAACCAGGCCTCACCTCAGGGAAATTCTTTTTGATGATCTGCAGGGTGGCAGCCATGCAGTTTCTTCTATTCAGGATTATATCAATATCAAGGCCCACCAAGTCTTCAGGAAGCCGAGGGGAGGGAATCATAAGGCTGAGAGGTTCCATGACCAGCACTAACCACTCCCTTGCTACCATCCCTAAGTCCCCCTCCCAGGCAAACCTCTCCGCCCTCAGCTGTCCTAGAATTACTGCTGTAGCCGTACCAGGGTCATAGCGAAGACTCTGGAGGTCAAGAGCTTTCTGGGAGGGATCATATCGCTTGGTCATGGTCAGCTGCAGAGGAAGATGGAGAGAAAGCTCTGAGGTTATGGTGGTGATAGGAAAATTGGGGGTCGGAGGAAGAAGAAGCGGGTCTGGGTGTGAGCACACAACATGCCTTGAGTCTGCATTACCTTTAGCTGCTCCATTTCCTTTGGCTCCAACTTATCCCGCACAGAGTAGGGTACAGCAGAAGTACTGACAAAGATAGGTATCTGCAGGAAGGACCGGTGGAGTGAGCACTAGGAATTCCAGTTCCAAAGATGACCAGCCCCTGACCTGTCCTTCTGCCCCTGGACTAGGTACAGGTAATGCCCTCCACACACACCTTTTTGTTCTCCTCATCACAAATCTTGTAGCTGATATCCTTCAATGCGGAGGCAGCGCTAGCATCCTGGACAAAGAACTGGGCCCAGTTTTTCACATAGTGGAACTACAGGGATTGAAAGAACAACAACAGTGACATAAGCCAATGGCCCCTGCTGAGCCAGGTCTCTCCCTCTTCCCTGTGTGCCCTAATCTGGCTTCACCATCCTCTCTTACATCCACTGGAGTGAAAGGGACACTGCAATGTCTCTGGATTGAATTCATTAGCCATGTCTTGTCATACTTCATCCCATCAGGAACCTAAGGGTGAAAAGAAAGGAAGGGAGAGGGGAGGAACAACGTGGGAAGAGGGACAACATGGAAAGAGGGCTGGAGAACAGGTCCAACACAATGTTCTTTTCCAACTTTCTACTGAGCTTTAAAGGGTTTCTAAAGAAGGGAACACAGACATGTTTTCTTATGTTTGTGCCAAATATGGAGTTCCTAAATCCCCTTTCTTTCTATTCAAACTCTCTTCCATATAATCAATGTAAAGTGTTAGATATGATCCTTCTTTTATGAATTTCCAGGAAATGCTACCTAGTGCAGACTGCTTGCCCCTCTGAAAAGTTCTCCAGAGACTCGACCCTCCATCGCCTGCACTCATCTTGACTCAAACTGAGACATCCAGTGTGGAGTCTCCTTGGCAATAGTTCCACCTTTGCTTTTAGGCAGTCTCTTCCATTTTCCCTACAGTCTGCCTGCCTCCTTTATACTGCTTCTCTGAATTTCCCCTTAGAGGAACAAGAATGTTACCTCCTGGTAATGAAAAGGAAAGATTACAAACTGTCCCCAACAAAGTACCTAGCATCTCTACATGAGACCAACATAACTCTAGCTGACCTTTCTCTCCTGCACATCCCATTTTTTTTTTTTTCAGGACACTTACTTTGATCTTGAACCAGCTCCCCAGGGTTCCATCTTGTGCATTCTCCCCAACTTTTCCCTTAAGAAATTTTTTATTTCTCCACACAGTAATCTGGATACAGCCTTCATTATGCAACTTCACTCTTCTCTTGTGGTCAGTGGTATAGGGAGCACTGCAGCAGGGAGGTGGAAAGAAGAGTGGCCATAAATGCTAAGGAGTCTTCTATACACTCTCACCTCTCTGACACCAGGACTATAATTAGGCTTGCTCAACCATTATTTCACTTCTAGCATTCTTCGGTTTTCCAGTGAGAGGATAAAAAAGACCATGGAGTGTGAAAAAGTTGCAGTCCCATGGGCAGTTACATGCAAACCAGGCTGCTTGGTCACTTACTGTCTTGTTTGGACGTCCGCCTGGACATCCCTCATCCTCACGTTTCTATAATCCTCCTGAAAGTGGGAAGGCTGAGGCTTATATCCACCATGTTCATAACGAGGGTTCCTCTTGCCAAAATTACCTCGGAAAGAACTCCAACTTTTCTTTCTTCCTTGAGGTAAGCTACCACCATCACTATATTCTAAAAAGGGGAACAAAAACACAAGTTTGAAGACACATCTTTGGCCCACTTACCAGGTACCACATCTTAGACCAATGCCATGGTAGGGCAAGCAAAGTGCTAACCTGCCCTAAGGCACCATTCCCATAGACTCCAGAAAGGAAACTCCTCTGCCTATCCAGATAGGAGAATCTTATCTAACATATGGTACTGTCAGAGGATAGATCACAGAGGAGGAAGTAGAGGAGGAAGAGGAAGAGGAGGTAACTTTATTGAACCTTTTTAAAAATGGAGCAGGGGTCTGGCCCGGTGGTTCAGGTGGTTGGAGCGCCGTGCTCCTGGCGCCAAGGTTGCCGGTTTGATTCCTACATGGGCCGGTGAGCTGTGCCCTCTACAGCTAAGATTGTGAACAACAGCTCTCCCTGGAGCTGGGCTGCTGTGAGCAGCCGGAGGCTGGTGTGAGCTGTCATGGGCTGCTGAGTGCTGCCGTGGGCTGCTGGTGAGAGCTTCTGTGAGTGGCCAACTAATGACTGGCGACTGACTGCCTCAACCAGGGGGAGAGCAAGGCTCATAATACCAGCATGGGCTGGTAATACCAGCATGGGCCAGGGAGCTGTGTCCTACACAACTAGACTGAGAAACCACAGCTTGAACCGGAGTGGGGGAGGGAGGCAGAAGAAAGGGAAAGAAAAAGAAATAATGGCCCAAAACTTCCCAAATCTGAAGAAATACATGGACACAACATTTCAAGAAGCTGAAAGAACTACAACTAGAATGAATCAAAGAGAACCACATCAAGATATATTATAATCAAATTGTCTAAAGTCAACAATGAGAGAGTCTCATAAGCAAAAGAGAAAAGTGATCCGTCACATACGAGTAAGCTTCCATAAGATCATCAGTGGGTTTCTCAGCTGAAACTTTGCAGGCTAGAAGGGAGTGAGATGGTACAGTCAATATGCTAAAGAAAAAAATTGTCAACCAAGAATACTGTGTCTTGCACAACTGTCCTTCAAAAATGGAAGAGAAATTAAGCCTTTCTCACATAAAGCTGAGGGAGTTCATTCCAATAGAATTGTTCTACAAGAAATACTAAAGAGTAATGGTTTTATAAGCAATTGAAATCAAATTGTTATCAATGTAAAATCAGATGCTGTAACTTTAAGATGTTTTATGTAATTGCAATGGTAACCACAAAGAAAATATCCATGGAATATATGCAAAAGCAAATTAGAATGAAATCACAGCATATCAGTACAAAAAAAATCAATGAAACATAAAGGAAGGCAGTAAGAGAGGAAAGAGGAGACAAAAAGCTATAAGACATGGGAAAAATTTAACAAAATGGCAATAGTAAGTCCTTCCCTATCAATTATTATTTTAAATGCAAATGAATTAAACTCCCCAATCAAAAGATGGATTAAAAAAAGGCAAGATCCAACTATATGCTGTCTATAAGAAGCTCACTTTAGATCTAAGGACAAGTTTGGGCTGAAAGTGAAAGGATAGTAAAAGATATCCCATGGAAGCAATAACCAGAAGAGGGCAGGAGTAGTTATACTAATACCAGATAAAATAGAATGTAAGTCAAAAACTGTTAAAAGAGACAAAGAAAGACATTATATGATAATACATGTATCAATTAACCAAATAAGTATAAAAACTATACTTATGCACCAAATACCAGAGCTCCTAAATATATGAAGCAAACGTTGATAAAAATTAAGGAAGAAATAGCAACACAATAGTAGGAGACTTTAATATCCTACTTTCAATAATAGAACAACCAGACAAATAAGAAAATAGAGGACTTGAATGCTATAGATCAAATGGATCAGATATGTACAGAACACTCCACCCAATAACAGCAAAATATACATTCTTCTCAAGTGCATATGGAACATTCTCCATGTTAGGGTGAATGTAAGGCTGTCACTCTACAATAGCAAAGTTGAATAGTTACAATAAAGACTAAATGGCCTCAACTGTCTCAAATATTCATAATCTGGCCTTTCTCAGAAGAGGTTTGTTGAGCTCTGGCTCAGAGCAAGTGTCCTTCGAGCAAGTGCACAGTAACTCTGGTAAATCCCAAGAAGATTTACTGTAGTTACTTGCAACTATTGTAGGGTCTTTTCCTCAGTAGTGTATTTGTTCTTGGTGTTCTGGGTCAGGTGTGGGAATTGAATAAGGTATCATCATTCGTCATCACAATAGCTCAAGTCACCAGATCTAGAGTTTTGTTTCATGTTCTTATATTTTATTATAAATATTTGTTTCATTTATTTTTACACTGATCAAATGCAACTTTCAAGGATGTTCAGATATTTCAAGATCCAAGAGACCTGTTCATGAATTAGCCATTTTCATAGGTTGCTGTAGGTCAAACCAATGTGACTACTTTTCCATTCTTGCTGCCTATTAAGGTAAACAGCACTCAACTTGACCTAGGAGGTTAAGTGCTTCTACTTGGCCTTTGACTCCAGGATCCCAATATCCCCACTGAAATGAGGGTGACCATGTCAATGACAGGATCTCCCATTTAATCTGTGGCTTATACAAGTCAGCTACTTCAGAACACTTCAAACATGAACATGTCCTCCTCACCAATACGTCCCCCAATGCTGAGGAAAAGAGTGTCTTCTGAGTCCCTAACAGCAGCAGCTTGTTCCACTGACACAGACTTCAAAGGCGTTTCAATTCAAGTGACCACAGATGTAACTTTTGTAACTGTTTTACCACTGTGTGCCATGGAATACAAATATTTCATCCTCTAGTGTCAATTAGATCCTTACCATCTTCAGATCCTCCTAGGTCCGATAACCTATCCCAGATTTCCATTTCCTTCAGGGTCCTCTGTTTGCAACCAATTTTAGCATGAAACACTCTGTTAATCAAGGTTCCCACTTGCCTATGTCAGAATGCATTCTAGCTATTTCATAAAAATAAGACTCCTTTGATAAAATACATTACATATCATACAAAAACTCTGTGAGGGTCAGAAAAGTGGGCTTGGATGTTGCACAGCCTGGGGTGCCCACTCATGTTATAGGGCTGCTATAGCTGCAACATCACTGCTGCCTGTCCGCTACTTGACATGTATGGCAAAGACTGAATGCTAAAATATCTATGGTTGTCCCATAAAACCCAGAGACCTCCTGCATCGTAGGTAGCTGACCCTGCATGTGGCTACCACATTATTCTACCTCCAAGTCTCACTATGGTGCATATGCTTGATACATGGAGATCTGTTTGGGACTCTAGATTCAAGGGGCTGTAGTACAAGCACACTCACTCACATGGTTCTCCATTCTTGTTTAGCATTTCAGTCTCTATAGTACAGGAAAGCCTATGAATGTTTACAAGTGTTGGACTACTTGCCCAGTGAGCCAATTCATGGTATATGAACCAAATTTTTTGCTATTGTTAATGGTATATTCAGTGAATACAATATTTTTCTATTTGTTGCAATTATTTTGTGTACGTCAATCTTAACATCCAATAATCTTAATTGCTATTATTATAAGTTTTTGTAGATTCTCTTGCATTTTATATGAAGACAATTATACTTCGTTTTGTTTCTTTTCACCTTTATACAATTAATTTATGCATGTATGTATGTATGTATGTATGTATGTATTTTGGCTTACTGGAATGCCTAGGAGACTCAGTAAGATATTGAACGTGATTACATTAGTCATCTTTGCCGATTCTGATTTGAAATGGAATGCTTTTAATGTTTGACTATTATGTATGGTGTTCATTGTATTTTTTAATACCCACCATCAGTAAAGAAATATCTTTCTATTCCTGATTAGTTGAGAGCTATTGTTGTTGTTTAATCTTAATTGGTTGATGAATTTTTTTTGTACACCCCTTTTTTCTGGAATCTTTATGATATCATCCTTTTTTTACTCCTTTATCTTATTAATGTGTTGAATTACATTATGGCTTTTCTAATATTAAACCAACATTGCAAGTTTATGATAAACACAACTTTGTTATCCTGTATTATCTGTTTTAGCTATTGTTGGGTTTAGTTTGCTGTTTTCTTATTTCTATTTTTTTGCATTTCTATAACTAATTAAGATTGACCAATAATTTCTCCTTCTTATGCATCAAGAATACTCTTAATATCATTTTTATTTCTTCAATATAAAAAGGTTATTTTTTTCCTAGAATTTATTCATTTAGTATAAATTTTCGAATTATCAGCATATATGTTTCATAATATTCTCTTACCTTTTACATCTTTACTGTAAGTGTAAGCATGACGCCTTTTCCATCCCAAAGTGGCTTACCTGTGCCTTCTAATTTTCTTGATCCATCTTGCCAGGGGTTTCTTTATTTTCTTATATTTTGAAAGCACTCACATCCAGCATTCTTATTTGACTCTTTAGTATCTATTATCAATTTCATTAATTTTTGCTCTTACTGTTTTTCCTTGGCAATATGGAAAGGCATGAGATTATTTTTATTAAGTATAGATCAAATAAACAGTCTTTTCATCTACCATTAGGTTTTCTTTCATAATTTTTATCCTTGAATAGCACAGATATCCAAATATCCAATAAATTTATTTACTTGGAAAAGAGCTGTGGCTTACCAATGCTGGGGATTTTAATCAAGCCTATTCAATTCTAGCCTAATCACGTCTATTCAATTCCACTGTTGGAATATAAAATGATTAAAAGAGATGGAACTGCAGCATTGAAGTAAAGGAATTTCTATTTTAAGTATATATGAACTTTATTTTAAGAGGATAGTAAACAATGTTGAAGGAAATAAGAGTAGAAAGGGCATGGACTTTGAAATCATATATAATCACATATATATGGAATGTGGTCTGTCACTTACTGCCTATGTAGTTTTAGGCAGTACTCAGTATCTCTGAGCTTCAATTCTATCATGTGGTAGTCAGTAGTGCTGTTTGCCAAGTGTTTCCATTTCTCCCCTGTTCTAGGCACCTGATAGAACTGCACTTCTTGACTGCCTTTATTTGTGTTGGGCTGTGTAAAAATGTGACTGTTATGGCTAATGATTTGTGAGTGAAGTGTTATTTCTGGGCCAGAATATATGGTTATTGATTTGAGACCCTCCAGGGCCCTCTTCCCCTCAGTCACAGTCACCGACAATTTTCTAGATGGTGGCTCCTCTGTCAGTTTGAGTCTCCAAATTATTCCAATAAGAATCACTCAGATCCCACCCCCGCAACATCCACTCTCCTGTGATGGATGTGCACCAGCCATGGACATGGAGTAGGAGTGAGAAACAAGCCACTGAGATTTGGGATTGGCTATTGCCATGGCATATCACAGCCTTTCCTGTCTCATATAACTCATCTGTAAATTAAAATAACACCCTCTCAGGATTTTTCTGAGAGTTAAATCACTTACATGATGAGGTTATCACAGTGCTTGACATATAATAGGAACTTAAAAAATGGCAGCTGTAATTATTAAATAATAACAACAAGCTGGTTTTGGAATAGCATGGAAAATTGGTACAAATGAGAAATACTGCATCTGTTCATCCTTACAACTAAATTGTACCTTGCTCTCAAGAGTGGGGCACTGTATTTGTTGCTATAGATAAGATTTTCTAATGACTTGCACTTATGACTTATTTCTTGTCATCATGATATCAGAAACATACTTATAAATTGGGGGAATGTAAAGAATGAACAAGTGGAAAGATTAAACAAGAGAGACACTGACTCATGAAATAAGATAAAAATGAAATTAAAAAAATGAAATAAGATAAAATGAGTTAAAGAGCAATAAGCAGTTTCTTAATGAGAAGAATAGATTGTAAATATTATCAAAACCTACATTACATTGTTTTTAATAAACAAGATGTTAACGTACAAGGAGAAAATTAATTTGACCGGAACCTCCCAAAATGTTTTCTAAAAAACACTAGTATCTCAAATGGTCTGTGGGGAAATGTTCCATTCCCATATAAACTGAGGAAGCTACCTGCTATATACTTTGTTTCAACCTAATCTCCACTGTGATGGTATTTGGAGATGTGGACTTTGGGGGGAATTCGATTATGAGGGAGGTGCCCTCATAAATGGAATTATTGCCATTATAAAAGAGACCCCAGAAAGCTCCACTGCCCTTTCTGCCATGTGAGGACACATCAATAAGACCACTGTTTATGAACCAGGAAGTGGGCTCTCACCAGACACAGAACCTGCTGGTGCCTTGATTTGGGCTTCTCAGCCTCCCCAACAGTGAAAAATAAATCTCTGTTGTTTATAGGCCACCCAGTCCATGGTGTTCTGTTATAGCAACCTGGATGAACTAAGATACTACCCCTCTCTTTGAGATTCGAGTTGTATATTAACAGATTATCTTAAAAAATACTACAATATAGAAATCCTTCTACCTTCATTTCTGTATGTCCATGGAAGAACACATTTTTGTCGTTGCTGTCTCTCAGCCATAGTGCCTGGTAAAACAAACCTCGAAGTGCTGAAATGAAAGAAAAATGAGTGGATATAGTATAATTAAAAAAATTGCAGTGATAACATTCCTTAACCACCTATCAAACAATAATTAAATCCCTCATAAATGTAAACACAATCCTTTATTTACTAATTTTTACTAATTCAGTACCATTTACGCGATTTTTTATTTATTTATTTATTTTTAATTTATTGGGGTGACAATTGTTAGTAAAATTACATAGATTTCAGGTGTACAATTCTGTATCACATCATCTATAAATTACTTTGTGTGTTCACCACCCAGAGTCAATTCTCCTTCCATCACCATATATTTGATCCCCCTTACCCTCATCTCCCACCCCTCAACCCCCTTACGTGATTTTTAAGAAATGCAAGTATCACCTATAATTTTACCTAATATGTTTTTCTTAAATACACTATTTTTTTCTACATGAAAAAAAGGAGAGAGTTTTCAAGAAGTCTAAGAAGCAATGGTTAGAAAATCAGAAGCTAATAGTATCTGGTTGGACTACTTTAAGCTATTTAAAAATCCGAAGCACAAAAGGATTATGGCAACCCACTCCATATGCACTTCAAATAAACTACTGAGCAGCAAATATAAGAAGTGAATTCTGAATCTCTGCATGATTGTTACTTTCACTGAAAAAATATCAAAATTTTTTTAAAAAGTGTCTCTCCAGTGGAAATGTAATGGCTGTATGCAACGTCAGAGAGGTAGTAGATGGGGTGAGGGGGTTATCACTGTGTGATGGATATAAATGATAAATGTCTATTACATTCTTTTGTACACTTGAAACTAATTTTTTAAAAAGTTCTCTCTCCTTCCATTTAAAGCATTAAGAGTCAGAAATTAACATCAACTCTGGAATCATCTATACAAATCGGCATCTAAGAGGTCTCTGGTGTCCTCATAACATGATCAGAGGAGGGCAGAGAAAGCCATCACAGGGGCAGCGGAGGTCTCCCCAGGTTTTCAGAGCCTGGACACAGAAAAGTCCAAAATCCCCTGCCTAACCATCTCTGACCATGCCGTCCCCGCAGAGCCCTCTCCCACAAGGCCATCTCCGGCCGCACTGTCTCCCACCATGCCTTCTCCTGCCAACCCCTCTCCCGCAAATCCATCTCCCAGGGGCGCCTTCTCCTGCCCAGCCCTCTTCCACCCCACAAACCCGTCTCCAGCCGCGCCATTTCACGCTGAGCCCTTTTCCACTGAACCCTCTCCCTCAAAGCCATCTAGGCCGCGCCTCTCTCTCAAAGCCATCTCAGACCACGCCCTCTCCCGCCGAGCCCTCTCCCACAAACCTGTCTCCAGCCACTCCGCCCCACATCCAGCCCTCTCCCTCAAAGCCGTCTAGGCCGCGCAGACTCACTCCGAGTCCTCTCCCTCAAAGCCGTCTAGGCCGCGCAGACTCACTCCGAGTCCTCTCCTTCAAAGCCGTCTATCTAGGCCGCGCAGACTCACTCCGAGTCATCTCCCTCAAAGCAGTCTAGGCCGCGCAGACTCACTCCGAGTCCATTCCCTCAAAGCCTTCTCCGGCCACGCCACGGGGTCTCCTGCCGAGACCTATCCCTCAAAGCCATCGGGCCACGCCCTCTCCCGCTGAGCCCTCTCCCACAAACCTGTCTCCGGGCCGCTCCGCCTCACGTCCAGCCCTCTCCCTCTAAGCCGTCTAGGCCGCGCAGACTCACTCCGTGTCCTCTCCCTCAAAGCCATCTAGGCCGCGCAGACTCATGCCGAGTCCACTCCCTCAAAGCCATCGGGCCATGCCACGGGGTCTCCTGCTGAACCCTCTCCCTCAAAGCTATCGGGCCACGCCCTCTCCCGCCGAGCCCTCTCCCACAAACCTGTCTCCGGCCGCTCCGCCTCACGTCCAGCCCTCTCCCTCAAAGCCCTCTAGGCCGCGCAGACTCACTCCGAGTCCTCTCCCTCAAAGCCGTCTAGGCCGCGCAGACTCACTCCGAGTCCTCTCCCTCAAAGCCGTCTAGGCCGCGCAGACTCACTCCGAGTCCTCTCCCTCAAAGCCGTCTAGGCCGCGCAGACTCACGCCGAGTCCTCTCCCTCAAAGCCGTCTAGGCCGCGCAGACTCACGCCGAGTCCTCTCCCTCAAAGCCGTCTAGGCCGCGCAGACTCACGCCGAGTCCTCTCCCTCAAAGCCGTCTAGGCCGCGCAGACTCACGCCGAGTCCACTCCCTCAAAGCCTTCTCCGGCCACGCCACGGGGTCTCCCGCCTAGCCCTCTCCCTCAAAACCATCGGGCCACACCCTCTCCCGCCGAGCCCTCTCCCACAAACCTGTCTCCGACCGCTCCGCCTCACGTCCAGCCCTCTCCCTCAAAGCCGTCTAGGCCGCGCAGACTCACTCCGAGTCCTATCCCTCAAAGCCTTTCCAGCCACGCCGACACGGGGTCTCCCGCCGATCCCTCTCCCTCAAAGCCCTCTAGGCCACACCCTCTCCCACAGAGCCCTCTGCCATAAACCTGTCTCCGGCCGCTCCGCTTCACGTCCAGCCCTCTCCCTCAAAGCTGTCTAGGCCGCGCAGACTCAGGGCGAGTCCACTCCCTCAAAGCCTTCTCCAGCCACGCCACGGGGTCTCCCGCCGAGCCCTCTCCCGCAAAGCCATCGGGCCACGCCCTCTCTCGCCGAGCCCTCTCCCACAAACCTGTCTCCGACCGCTCCGCCTCATGTCCAGCCCTCTCCCTCAAAGCCGTCTAGGCCGCACAGACTCACGCCGAGTCCACACCCTCAAAGCCTTCTCCGGCCACGCCACGGGGTCTCCCGCCGAGCTCTTTCCCTCAAAGCCATCTCCCACTGCGCCCTCTCCCTCAAAGCCGGATAGGCCGCGCTGTCTAGGGCCAAGCCCCCTCCCTCAAAGCCGTCTAGGCGGCGCTGTCTCCCACCAAGCCCTCACCTGCAAAGCCCTCTAGGCCGCGCTGTCTCTCGCCTTGCCCTCTCCCACAAACCTGTCTCTGGCCGTTCTGCCTCACGTCCAGCCCTCTCCCTCAAAGCCGTCTAGGCCGCTCAGACTCACGCCGAGTCCTCTCGCTCAAAGCCGTTTCCAGCCACGCCGCCACGGGGTCTCCCTCCGAGCCCTCTCCCTCAAAGCCCTCTAGGCCACGCCCTCTCCCGCAGAGCCCTCTCCCACAAACCCGTCTCCAGCCGGCCCGTTTCACGCCTAGCCCTCTTCCACTGAGCCCTCTCCCTCAAAGCCATCTCTGGCCACGCCGTCTCCCCCCACCCCAGTCCTCACCCGCAAAGCCGTCTAGGCCGCCCAGTCTCCCACCGAGCCCTCTCTCTCAAAGCCGTCTAGGCCGCGCCAACTCACGGACTCACGCAGAGTCCTCTCCCACAAACCAGTCTCTGGCCTCTCTGTCTCACTCTGAGCCCTCTCACGCAAAGCTGTCTCCTGCCGCGCCATTTCCAAGTGGCGTCTTCTCTGGCCTCGCCATCTCACACCGAGCCCTCTCCCTCCATGCCATCTCCCTAGATGCCATGTCTCACCGCCAATTCTGAGAAAACTAGTACAGCCTATTTGCTCCTCTCCTACCAGGCTGGGGCCCTTCCTACCCAAGTGAGCCAGAGTGTCATTGAAATTCCCCTTGACCTTGAGCACGGAAGACAGTTCTAAAAGTTTTCTGAACCTCTGGGTCTGACTTCTCAGAAAACTGAGCCTATCTTCAGGAGAGTTTCCACACAGAGGGCGGACCTTCATACAGATTGTAGGGAGTCAACGGACTGCAGGATCCAAGTAATCCACCGCTGTGCAATGGCACCCTACCTGACTTCCAGGGTATTGCATGTCATGGGCCACAAAATGGAAAGACCCAGGGTTCAAACAGCCCTCAATCCTCGCATGATCAAGAAAGCTAAGTCTCTCATGATCATTGCATGGTACATGACCATAGGACATACATGACTAACAGTGATTGGGTAGCGGCAGTACTCACATGACTGCAAGGGCTTTGCCTGCCATATCATGGCCGGAACCATGTAGCTGCTGACGTAGGTAATCACAGAGTTGTAGCCCACAATCTTCATGTGATAGAACTGGCTGAGCCTGACATGTGACCATTGGGGGATACATGACCATAGCACCCATATGACCCTACGAAACTGTTCATTTTTGTGATTTTGAGGGCTGAGACTTCCACATGCCACTAGCTAGTAAGGGCCCTGTGACAGGAAGAATCCACATGATGGGCAGGGTTTAGGAGTCCACAATGCTCTGGTAACTTGAAGAGCTGGATCTACCACGTGACCATAGTAGCAACAGGTCCAGAGGTACCATGTGAGCCCAGGATTTAAGAGCTCATGGTGCTGATATGACCAGTAGTTCTGGGTTTGCCACATAACTGTAGTGTCCACATGATGGCAGTATCCATGTGATCACAGACTTAGGAACCCATAATGCTCACAAGGTGGGTCAGTTTCATGACAACAGGGTACAATGATAATAGGATTCTGCTCCTGATCTGCATGTTTTAGGAGAACATTCTCTTCATCAAACCTGGAGATCTGAAATTGTCCACATTCCTGGGCTCCCCAGTGATTGGTGGTGCTTTCAGGTGACCTTCCTCAACACACAAGCTTTAGCTTCACCTGCCACTACCATTTCTTTTTTTTTTCTTTTTTTAAATTTATTGGGGTGACAATTGTTAGTAAAATTACATAGATTTCAGGTGTACAATTCTGTATTACATCATCTATAAATCCCATTGTGTGTTCACCACCCAGAGTCAGTTCTCCTTCCATCAACATATATTTGATCCCCTTTGCCCTCATCTCCACCCCCCACCCCCCTTACCCTCTGGAAACCACTAAATTATTGTCTATGTCTATGAGTTCTTGTTTCTCATTTGTTTGTCATGTTCTTTTGTTGTTTTTGGTTTATATACCACATATCAGTGAAATCATATGGTTCTCTGCTTTTTCAGTCTTCCTTATTTCACTTAGCATTATACTCTCAAGATCCATCCGTGTTGTCACAAATGTTCCTATATCATCTTTTCTTACTGCCGAATAATATTCCATTGTGTATGTATACCACAACTTCTTTATCCATTCATCTATCGAAGGACATTATGGTTGTTTCCATGTCTTGGCCACCGTAAAAAAAGCTGCAATGAACATAGGAGCAACGTGTCTTTATGTGTAGATGTTTTTAGATTTTTTGGTAGATACCCAGGAGAGGGATTGCTGGGTCATATGGTAATTCTATTCGTAATTTTTTGAGGAACCTCCACACTGCCTTCCATAACGGCAGCACCAGTCTGCATTCCCACCAACAGTGTATGAGGGTTTCTTTTTCTTCACAGCCTCTCCAACACTTGTTACTATTTGTCTTGTTGATGATAGCCATTCTGACTGGGGTGAAGTGATATCTCATTGTGGTTTTTATTTGCATTTCTCTGATGATTAGTGATGTTGATCATTTTTTCATATGTCTATTTGCCATTTGTATGTCCTCTTTGGAGAAATGTCTCTTCTATGATGTTTCCCTCTGTTTCTTCTTTTATTACAGTATATATTTCAGTTCTGGATTTTTTTTTTGGGGGGGTGGTTACCCTTAAGTTTAAGGAAAAGAAAGTTTGATATGTAGAGTATTCCATTTTCTTTAGCACGTTTACTTTCTCCATTACCATATTCCGCTTCAGGCCTTTACACTCCCCCTTTTTATGTTTTGGTTGCCACAATTTGTCCCTGTTGATAGTGGTCGAATAGCCTCCTTTGGTATTTCTTGTAGTGCAAGTCATGTTAGAAAATTCCCTCAGCTTCTGTATGTCTGGAAAGGTCTTTATTTCTCCTTCATATCTAAAGGATATCTTTGCTGGATATATTTTTCTTGGCTCATAATTTCTCTCTTTCAATAGTTTGAATATTTGGTTCCACTCCCTCCTGGCTTCTAGAGTTTCTGCTGAAATATCTGATGATAATCTAATGGTCTTTCCTTTGTAGGTTACCATGTTCTTTTCCCTGGCTGCCTTGAAGATTCTTTCTTTGTCGTTGATTTTAGACAGCTTCAATACAATGTGCCTTGGAGAAGGCCTGTGGGGATTGAGGTAATTAAGTGTTCTATTTGCTTCTTGGATTTGAGGATCCAGTTCTGTCCACAAGTTTGGGAAGTTCTCATCAACAATTTGTTTGAATATATTCTCTGTTCCCTTCTCTCTTTCTTCTCCTTCTGGTATGCCCATTAATCTTATATTGATCTTTCTGATGGAGTCAGAAAGTTCTTGTAGAGTTCTTTCATTTCTTTTAAGTCTCAAGTCTCTTTCTTTTTCCATCTGTGTCATTTCCAGGTTTCTATCTTAGATGTCAGCTAATTCTTTCCTCCATCTGGTCAACTCTACTACCTAAGCTGGTTATTTCACTCTTAATTTCTTCCATTGAGTTCTAAATCTCCAGAAATTCTATTTGGTTCTTTTTTAAAATTTCAATCTCTTTCGTAAAATGCTCATGTTGTTCTTTGATTGTGTTTCTGAGTTCATTAAACTGCCTTTCTGTGTTTTCTTGCATCTCGTTGAGTTTTTTCAGAACTGCAATCTTGAATTCTCTGTCATTTAAATCACATATTTCCATATCTTTAAGTTCCTTTTCTGGACACTTTTCACTTTCTTTCTGAGCTGTCTTGTTGCCTTGGTTATTCATGGCAATTACTGATTTATTATTTCTCTTCCTAGACATCTACAGGAGTGTCTTCTGCAACAGATTGATAGGAAGAGGTCATTCTTTTGTTTTCCAGTACTTGTTGGTAGAATGTTTTGTTTTCTCTCCGACTGTAGCCTTTTTTCTCTCTCACACGGTAGTGCTATGTTTTCTCTCCACTATTCCAGCTTCTCACACCATGGGGGGATTCCCTGGGAGATGGGCTTCTCTTCTGTTAATAGTTTGCCTGGGCCACAGGGTACAGTGTCTGTGTGGGTATGTGGAGAGCTTTTGAAGTTCCAAAGCTCTTCCTGCACCAGATTCAGAGCCAGTATGTTTCAGCAGCTCTGTTTACTCCTGCAGGGATCCCCCCAGATAGGTGGGGCCAGGGGTGGGATGCGTTGTGAGAGGTGGTCCAGGGTAATGGTGGGGACCACCCCCACAGCCGGTCCTGTTTCCATAGCTCCCTCCCCCTTCCGGAACTAGTTGTGCTGTGAATCTGTGTCTGTGGTCCACAGTTCTCAGAACAGCAAATATTCTGCTCTTTTGTTCTGACACTGCTACTGTTCCGCTTCTAGCACCAGGCAGTTGGGGGCGGGGCGAGCTCTGGTAAGGTAGGGAGGTGGTGGCTAGTCTCAATGCCTAAGGCTTCTGTTCTCTGCTGGGAAGTGAGGGCTTAAAGCACTGTTTTCAGCCTTCTTCCCTCAGTCTTTTCTCCGAGTTCTCTGCCGTGAGCGTTGGGTGTAGCCTTGTTATATGCTGTCCCCTCACCCCTGTGGGCCATAAACGGGGCCCTAGCTGTCCAAGTTCTTTCCTCTCCCACAGCTTCGTTAGTTCCGAGATGCAGCAAGCTCGGAGCACTGACCTAGGTCTGTGTCCTGCCCCCATGCGGCTCCGTCTCCACACTTCTCCCTTCCCTCCTCCCACACTAGTGCAATTTGCCCACCTTTAGGTGAATTCAGTAGTGGCCCTCTTCGTCTTGCCTGTCCGCTATACAAGGAGTTCTTTGTGTAGTTATAGTTGTTCGATTAGTTATAAATTCCAGGGAAGATTTACAGAGGGTCACCTCACACAGCCATTTGATAACGTCTCTCCTTGATTTTTTTTTTTTTATATTCTAAGTAAATTTTTTTATTGATTTGTATGGACACACAAGTGGAAGGCAGGATACTAAGACATTTAATTTAAACATTTCACATGTAGTTTGGTATAGATTACTCTTTGTTCACAAAGAATATGGGAAAGAGGAAGAAACCATCAACATTTTCTGCTCAGTAGACCCTTTTTCCCCATAAGATATAGTGGGTTATATACAATGGAAATATTTCTCCAGATGTCTATATGTCACTAATAAACGTTTCAATTGTGCTTTATGGAAAGAAACTGACCGACTACAATTTTTAATTTTTTTTTTTATTAGTTTCAGGTGCACAAGACATAGTAATACTTAGACGTCTATCATTTATATCCCTCACACTGTGTGAACCCCCCTCCCTCCATCCACCATCCCCCTGACATCGCACAGAGCCATTACATTTCCACTGTCTCTATTCCTAATGCTCTGCTTCTTGTAAGTATATACATACATATATATACATATATATATATATATATAAAATCATAGTTGGCATTCATTATCATTTAGCTTCAGGTGCACAGCGCAGTGATCAGGCATCCACATCATCCCCGAGGTGATCTCCCAAATGGGACACGTGTCCATCGGAAACCCCTCAAAATCTCCACAACATTATTGATTACGTTCCCCAAATTAATTTTCAAGACCCCGTGGCCATCTTGTGGTTACCGACTGTTTTCTAATCCCCTCACCTTCCCTCTTATCCCCACCCCCCCGCCCATCTAGCAACCCTCAGTTTTTCCTCTATGTCTCCAAAACTGTTTCTGATTAGTTCATTCACTTACTCTTTTCTTTAGATTCCGCATATAAGTGAGATCATATGGTATATGTCTTTCTCTGTCTGACTTATTTCACTTAACATAATGTTATCTAGGTCCATCCGTGTTGTTTGGAGTGGTAAGATTTCTTTCTTCTTTATGGCTGCATAATATTCCATTGTATAAATGTACCACAGTTTCTTAATCCAGTCATCTACCAATGGGCATTTCAGTTGTTTCCATGTCTTGGCTATTGTGTATAGTGCTGCAATAAACATAGGAGTGCATAAAGATTTTTGAATTGGAGCTTTGGTTTTCTCCAGATAGATACCTAGGAGTGGAATTGCTGGATCATAAAGTAGTTCCATTTTCAGATTTTGAGATACCTCCATACTGTTTTACCTAGTGGCTGCACCAATCTGCAATCCCACCAACAGTGCACAAGCGTTCCCTTTTCTCCACATCCGCACCAGCACTTGTTGTTTGCCGATTTGTTGATGATAGCCATTTTGACCGTGATGAGGTGGTATCTCATTGTGGTTTTCATTTGCATTTCTCTGATGGTTAGTGAGGTTGAGCATTTCTTCATATGTCTGTTTGCCATCTGTATGTCCTTTTTAGAAAAATGTCTCTTCATGTCCTCTGCCCATATTTTAATTGGGTTGTTTGTTTTTTTGGAGTTGAGTTGAGTGAGTTTTTTATAAATTTGTGATATTAACCCCATATCAGATATATCATTGGCAAATATCTTTTCCCATTCAGTAGGGTCCCTTTTTGTTTTAGTGATGGTTTCCTTTGCTGTGAAAAAACTTTTTAGTTTGATGTAATCCCAAGTTTATTTTTTCTTTTACTTCTCTTATGCGAGGAGATATATCAGTAAAAATCTTACTCCAAGTAATGTCTGTGAACTTTCTTCCTATATTTTCTTCTAGGTATTTTATGGTTTCAGATCTTACATTTAAGTCTTTAAGCCATTTTGAATTTATTTTTGTATATGGTGTAAGGAGGTGGTCCAGCTTCATGTTTTTGCATGTGTCTGTCCAGGTTTCCCAGCACCATTTATTGAATAGACTGTCTTTACCCCACCGTACATTCTTGCTTCCATTGTCGTAGATTAAATGGCCATGTAGGCATGGATTTATTTCTGGATTCTCTATTCTGTTCCATTCATCTATGTGTCTGTTTTTATGCCAGTACCATGTTGTTTTGATTACTGTAGGCTTGTAGTATAATTTGATGTCAGGTATTGTTATACCTCCCACTTTGTTCTATGTCTCAAGATTGCTGAGGCTATCCGGGGTCTTCTATGGTCCCATATAAATTTTAGGATTATATGTTCTATTTCTATGAAAAACATCGTTGGTAGTTTGATAGGAATTGCGTTGAATATGTATATTGCCTTAGGCAGTACGGACATTTTAACTATATTAATTCTTCCTATCCATGAACGTGGTATGTGTTTCCATCTATTTGTATCTTCCTTCATTTCTTTCTTCAGTGTCTCATAATTTTCTGAGTACAGATCATTTACTTCTTTGGTTAAATTTATTCCTAGGTATTTTATAGTCTTTGAAGCAATTGTAAATGGGATTGTTTTCTTAATATCGCCTTCTGATGTTTTATTATTGGTATATACAAATGCAACTGATTTCTGAATATTAATTTTGTATCCTGCTATTTTACTAAATTCATCTATCAGCTCTAATAGTTTCTTGGTGGAGTCTTTAGGGTTCTCTCTATATAGTATCATATCATCTGCATATAATGACAATTTTACTTCCTCCTTACCAATTTGGATGCCTTTTATTTCTTTTTATTGATTGATTGCTGTGGCTAGAACTTCCAGCACTATGTTGAATAGAAGTGGAGAAAGTGCGCAACCTTGCCTTGTTCCTGATCTTAGGGGGAATGGTTTTAGCTTTAACTGGTTGAGTATGATGTTAGCTGTGGGTTTATCATAAATGGACTTTATTATGTTGAGATAGGATCCCTCTATTCCCACTTTCTTAAGGGTTATTATCATAAATCGCTGGTGGATTTGATCAAATGCTTTTTCTGCATCTATGTATATGATCATGTGATTTTGATTTTTCATTTTGTTAATGTTGTGTATCACATTAATTGATTTGTGGATGTTGAACCACCCTTGCATACCAGGGATGAATCCCACTTGATCATGGTGTATGATCCTTTTAATGTACTGCTGAATTCTGTTCGCTAATATTTTGTTGAGGATTTTTGCATCTATGTTCATTAGCAATATCGGCCTATAGTGTTCTTTCTTTGTCGTGTCTTTGTCTGATTTTGGGATCAGGGTGATAGTGGCTTCGTAAAAATTGTTTGGGAGTCTTCCCTCCTTCTGGATTGTTTGGAAGAGCTTGAGGAGAATAGGTGATAATTCTTTTTTGAACGCTTTGTAAAATTCACCTGTAAAGCCATCTGGTCCAGGGCTTTTGTTTGTTGGGAGATTGTTGATTACTGATTCAATTTCCGTGGTGTTAATCAGTCTATTCAGGTTTTCTGTTTCTTCTTGAATTAGCCTTGGAAGGTTGTACTCCTCTAGAAAATTGTTCATTTCTTCCAAATTGTCAAATTTGTTGGCATATAGTTGCTCATAGTAATTTCTTAAAATTTTTTGTATTTCTGTGGTGTCTGTTGTCACTTCTCCTCTTTCATTTCTGATTGTTTTAAGTTGGGTCCTCTCTCTCTTTTTTATCATGAGTCTGGATAAAGGTTTGTTAATTTTTTTTATCTTTTCTAAGAACCAACTCTTGGATTCATTCATCTTTTGTATTGTTTTTCTGGTTTCTATTTCATTTATTTCCGCTCTGATCTTTATAATCTCCTTCCTTGTGCTCCCTTTGGGCTTATTTTGCTTTTTTTTTTTTTTTCCCAGATCCCTGAAGTGTGAAGATACTCTGTTGATTAGTGATGTTTCTTGGTTCTTTAGGTAGGCCTGCAAAGCTATGAATTTCCCTCTTAGGACTGCTTTCGCGGCATCCCATAGATTTTGGGTCGTCGTGTTTTCATTTTCGTTTGTCTTGAGATATCTTTTGATTTTTTCCTTGATCTCCTGCTTGACCTATTCATTATTTACTGACATGTTATTCAGCCTCCGTAAATTGGTGTGTCTTCCTTTTTTCCCCCTGTAGTTCATTTCTAATTTCATAGCACTGTGGTCAGAGAAGACAATTGGTATGATTTCAATTTTCTTAAATTTATCAAGACTTGTTTTGTGGCCTAACATGTGGTCTATCTTGGAAAATGTTCCATGTGTGCTTGAGAAAAACGTGTATTTTGCAGCATTGGGGTTAAATGCTCTGAAAATATTGATTAAATCCAAGTGGTCCAATGTATCATTTAAGGCTGTTGTCTCCATATTGATTTTCTGCCTGGAACACCTGTCCCTGGTTGTCAGAGGTGTGTTGAAGTCCCCTACTATGATAGTGTTACTGTTGATCTCTGTCTTTATGTCAGTCAATATCTGTTTTATAAATTTAGGTGCTCCTATGTTGGGTGCATAGATGTTTACTAGGGTTATGTCCTCTTGTCGGATCGATCCCTTTATTATTATATAGTGCCCATCTTTGTCTTTTAATATGTTCTTCATTTTAAAGTCTATTTTGTCAGATATAAGTATTGCAACTCCAGCTTCTTTCTCATTTCCATTTGCATGAAATATCTTACTCCAACCCTTCACTTTCAGCCTGTGTGTGTCTTTTGATCTGAGGTGAGTCTCTTGTATACAGCATATACAAGGGTCTTGCTGTCTTATCCAGTCAGCCACCCTATGTCTCTTGATTGGAGCATTTAATCCATTTACATTTAAAGTGATTATTGATAGGTACATAGTTATTGCCATTTTTAAATTTGTAGTTAGATTCTTTTCATCTTTCTTCTATTTACAGAAGTCCTTTTAGTGTTTCTTGCAATGCTTGCTTGGTGGTAATAAATTCCTTTAGCTTATTCTTTTCTGGGAAGCTCTTTATCTTTCCATCAACTTTAAATAATAGCCTTAAAAGTAGTAAGGAGAAATGGCGGCAGCAGGGCGCACTTTCTGAGTTCTCCTCCGGATCTTGTTGCAAACGGGACCTATAACCCATCAAAGAACTTTTCGCTCATCACACAGAATAGCGGGGAGATTTGTGGATTACTTGAAGCTAAGAAATACTTGAAGGTGCGCTCATTGGGCGAGGAGGGGAAGGAAAAAGAGGAGCGGAGTGAAAACGCCCGGCCGGCAGAGGCGGGAAAGCCCAGCCCCCAACGGAGCCTCAGGTGGCGGGGGCCAAAACCGAAAACCGCTGTGCCGGGCACGCACGGGATACCAGGGCGGAGCGGAGAGCGCGGGGACCAGGAGGTGGCATCTTTCCCTGCGTCCCACGGCTGATTTCTCCCGCCGGGAGGGAAGCCAGAGGGCCGTAGCGCAGACAAAGAACACAGTCTCCATACCTGGGCCCCTGCCCCGCCCCGCTCTTCCAATTGTACCCCGCCCTTCCAGAGACTGGGACTGGAAGCTGCTGCGGCGGAACCTGCTGTGCCGGCACGCGCGGGATCCCAGGGTGGAGCGGAGAGCGCAGACACCGGGGGTGGGCTCTTTCCTTGCGTCCCACGGCTGATTTCTCCCGCCGGTAAGGCGACGCGCCCTGCGGCGGACGGGGGGCACAGACTCCATACCTGGGCCCCTCCCCCGCCCCGCTCTTCCAATCCTACCCCGCCCTTCCAAAGACTGGGACCGGAAACCTCGGTGGAGCCCCGCTGTGCCGGGCACGCACGGGAGCCCAGGACGGAGCGGAGAGCGCAGAAACCGGGAGGCAAGCTCTTTCCCTGCGTCCCACGGCTGATTTCTCCCGCCGGGAGGGCCCTAGCGCAGACAAAGAACATAGCCTCCATACCAGGGTCCCTTCCCCTCCCCACTCTTCCAATCCTACTCCGCCCTTCCAGAGACTTAAACCGGCCCCTGAACTGAGGAGTGGTCTCAGATTACAGAGGAGCCGTAATGCTCAGGCTTTGGGAAGCCTGACGGGCAGCCCTGACCCAGGGAGACTGGGAAGTGTGCGTGATTTTGGCTGCGCTAGGAGAGAAGAGACGCCTCCACCCCCTGCCACCACCTTTTCTGGCCTGCGGGAAGAGGGCGACGTGCGGCTGGGCTGGGAGAGTGAAGACCCCTCCATCCTCAGCCCCCACCCTTCCTGGCTTGCCTAGGGCGGGGTGGGTGCAGCTGCAGAGACACACCCGGAGATCAGCAGTGAGGCAGGCGCAGCTCTGGGCTTTCAGCAGATCAGAAATCTCCCGCCCGCACTCATACACACACACTGAAGAGGTGCCTTAAGACTCAAGAGTACTGGTCACGTATCTGGTGGTGCCACTCTCAGTGTGCATATGTGCAGACAAGGGCAGAAACTGCACTGACATTGTAAAAACTATCATCCAGACCCCTCAGGCCCACGCATTTAAGTCTGCAGTCCCAAAGTCTCTCTGGGCACCAGGTGACCGGCTCTGCCTGCGCAATAAGCAGGGGGCTCTTTGGTACAGCAAAGAACAACCTGGACATTGCTTGGTGGGCTT
This sequence comes from Rhinolophus ferrumequinum, assembly GCF_004115265.2. Lineage (NCBI taxonomy): Eukaryota > Metazoa > Chordata > Mammalia > Chiroptera > Rhinolophidae > Rhinolophus > Rhinolophus ferrumequinum. Next base: position 52,006,206 of record NC_046284.1, read on the forward strand.
AGGCCAAGACTGTCGCTGCTTTTTGTATTGCTTTGTTTTGTTTTGTTTTGGTTTGTCTTTATATCTTTGATATCTTTGCCTCTGTCAAGTGGGGGTTATCAGGTGGTTTTGCATGTGAACATATTTGATATTTTTCTTTGTTGTTGTTGTTGCTGTTGTGCTTGGTGATTTGCTTTGTTCTGGGACTGCCCTGTCGGGGCCCAGCTTGGGAGGCACGGGACTCGGCATATCCGGGGGCCAACTCCAGACCAAATCGGAGTGCAGCCGGGTTTGACCTGCAGGTCACACACCTAGAGGGGGTTCTCTGCAGGCTCTGGAGCCCATAGAGGCCAAATCACATTGGGGTGGTCAACCCTCACGCAGCAGAGCGCCCTGCGGGGGGCAGAGCCAAGTCTCAAGGCGGGTCAGCCCAGGAGTTCACCCCACCTGCTCACTAGCGGGAAGCAATTAAAGATCTTCTTGAACGGGACAGTGTACACAACACAAGACTTACCTTTGGAGCACACGCAGAGGAGGACGACGTGGTGCGAGTCAAATATAAAGGACACATACTACATAAGATAACCTAGCAAGAACTAAGAACTCCAGGGGATCTACCTAATATATCAAAATAAACACAGTCAGCCAGAATGGGGAAACAAAGATACACGTCCCAAATAAAAGAACAGAAGAAGCCTCCACAACTGGAACCAAATGAAGCAGACGTAACCAACCTCTCAGAGACAGAGTTCAGAACACTGGTGATAAGAATGTTTAAGGAGCTTAGAGAAGACATAAAGAAGGATGTAGAAATCATAACAAACGAGCTTAGAGAAAACATAAAGAAGGATGTAGAAATCATAAAGAAAAACCAGTTAGAACTAAAGAACACAATTAAAGAAATTAAGAACTCACTTGAAGGAATTACCAGCAGGCTAGATGAAGCAGAGGATCGAATCAGTGACTTAGAAGACAAGGTAGCAGAGATCACCCAAATGGAACAACAGAAAGAAAAAAGAATAAAAAACAATGAGGATGGCCTAAGAGACCTCTGGGATAACATCAAACGCAACAACATGCTCATCATAGGAATACCAGAAGGTGAAGAGAGTAAGCAAGGGATTGAGAACATATTTGAAGTAATAATGTCTGAAAACTTCCCCAACCTGATGAAGGAAACCAACATACAAGTCCAGGAAGTGCAGAGAGTTCCAACCAGGATTAACCCAAACAGGTCCACACCAAGACACATTATAGTTAAAATGGCAAAGCTTAAAGACAAAGAGAGAATCCTAAAAGCAGCAAGAGAAAGACGGAGGGTTACATACAAGGGAACTCCCATAAGACTATCAAATGATGTTTCTACACAAACATTGAAGGCCAGAGGGAGTGGCAGGAGATACTCAAAGTGATGGAAAACAAAGGCCTACAACCTAGATTGCTTTATCCAGCAAGGCTATCATTTAAAGTTGATGGAGAGATAAAGAGCTTTCCAGAAAAAAATAAGATAAAGGAATTTATCACCACCAAGCCAGCATTGCAAGAAATACTAAAAGGACTTCTGTAAATAGAAGAATGACAATATCTATGTACCTATCAATAATCACTTTAAATGTAAATGGATTATATGCTCATTAAATCAAGAGACATAGGGTGGCTGACTGGATAAGACAGCAAGACCCTTGTATAAGTTGTATACAAGAGACTCACCTCAGAACAAAAGACACACACAGGCTGAAAGTGAAGGGTTGGAGTAAGATATTTCATACAAATGGAAACGAGAAAAAAGCTGGAGTTGCAATACTTATATCTGACAAAATAGACTATAAAATGAAGAACATACAAAAAGATAAAGATGGGCACTATATAATAATAAAGGGATCGATCCGACAAGAGGACATAACCCTAGTAAACATCTAGGCACCCAACATAGGAGAACCTAAATATATAAAACAGGTACTGACTGACATAAAGGCAGAGATCAACAGTAACACTATTATAGTCGGGGACTTCAACACACCTCTGACAACAAGGGACAGGTCTTCCAGACAGAAAATCAATATGGAGACAACAGCCTTAAATGATACATTGGACCACTTGGATTTAATCGATATTTTCAGAACATTTCACCCCAATGCTGCAAAATACACCTTTTTCTCAAGCGCACATGGAACATTTTCCAAGATAGATCATATGTTAGGCCACAAAACATGTCTTGATAAATTTAAGAAAATTGAAATCATACCAATTGTCTTCTCTGATCACAATGCTATGAAATTAGAAATGAACTACAGGAAAAAAACTGGAAGACACACCAATTCATGGAGGCTGAATAACTTATTACTAAATAATGAATGGGGAAGCAGGAGATCAAGGAAGAAATCAAAAGATATCTCGAGATAAACGAAAATGAAAACATGACGACCCAAAATCTATGGGATGCCGCGAAAGCAGTCCTAAGAGGGAAATTCATAGCTTTGCAGGCCTACCTAAAGAAACAAGAAACATCACTAATCAACAGTTTATCTTCACATTTAAGGGATTTGGAAAAAGAACAGCAAAATAAGCCCAAAGGGAACACAAGGAAGGAAGTAATAAAGATCAGAGCAGAAATAAATGAAATAGAAACCAGAAAAACAATACAAAAGATCAATGAATCCAAGAGTTGGTTCTTAGAGAAGATAAACAAAATCGACAAACCTTTAGCCAGACTCATTAAAAAAAAGAGAGAGAGGACCCAAATTAATAAAATCAGAAATGAAAGAGGAGAAGTGACAATGGACACTGGAGACATACAAAGAGTTTTAAGAAGTTACTATGAGCAACTATATGCCAACAAATTTGACAATTTGGAAGAAATGGACAATTTTCTAGAGGCGTACAACCTTCCAAGGCTAACTCAAGAAGAAACAGAAAAGCTGAATAGACTGATTACCACCACGGAAATTGAATCAGTAATCAACAGTCTCCCAACAAACAAAAGCCCTGGACCAGATGGCTTTACAGGTGAATTTTACAAAGCGTTCAAAAAAGAATTATCACCAATTCTCCTCAAGCTCTTCCAAAAAAATCCAGAAGGAGGGAAGACTCCCAAAGACTTTTTACGAAGCCACTATCACCCTGATCCCAAAATCAGACAAAGACACCACAAAAAAAGAAAACTACAGGCCGATATCTCTAATGAACATAGATGCAAAAATCCTCAACAAAATATTAGCGAACAGAATTCAGCAATACATTAAAAAGATCATTCACCATGATCAAGTGGGATTCATCCCTGGTATGCAGGGGTGGTTCAACATCCACAAATCTATTAATGTGATACACCACATTAACAAAATGAAAAATAAAAATCACATGATCATATCAATAGATGCAGAAAAAGCATTTGATAAAATCCAACAGCCATTCATGATAAAAACCCTTAAGAAAGTGGGAATAGAGGGATCTTATCTCAACATAATAAAGGCCATATATGACAAACCCACAGCTAACATCATACTCAATGGGGAAAAGCTAAAACCATTCCCCCTAAGATCAGGAACAAGGCAAGTTTGCCCACTATCTCCGCTTCTATTCAACATAGTTCTGGAAGTTCTTGCCACAGCAATCAGACAAGAAAAAGAAATAAAAGGCATCCAGATTGGTAAGGAGGAAGTAAAGTTATCATTGTATGCAGATGATATGATACTATATATAGAGAACCCTAAAGACTCCACCAAGAAGCTATTAGAGCTGATAGATAAATTTAGTAAAGTAGCAGGATACAAAATTAATATTCAGAAATCAGTTGCATTTGTATATACCAATAATAAAACATCAGAAGGAGAAATTAAAAAAACAATCCCATTTACAATCGCTCCAAAGACTATAAAATACCTGGGAATAAATTTAACCAAAGAAGTAAAAGATCTATACTCAGAAAATTATAAGACACTGAAGAAAGGAATGAAGGAAGATATAAATAGATGGAAACACATATCATGTTCATGGATAGGAAGAATTAATATAGTTAAAATGTCCATACTGCCTAAGGCAATATACATATTCAATGCAATTCCTATCAAACTGCCAACGTCGTTTTTCACAGAAATAGAACATATAATCCTAAAATTTATATGGGACCATAAAAGACCCCGAATAGCAAAGGCAATCTTGAGAAATAAGAATAAAGTGGGAGGTATAACAATACCTGACTTCAAATTATACTACAAGGCTCCAGTAATCAAAACAGCATGGTACTGGCATAAAAACAGACACATAGATCAATGGAACAGAATAGAGAGTCCAGAAATAAATCCATGCCTATATGGCCATTTAATCTACGACAATGGAAGCAGGAATGTACGATGGAGTAATGACAGTCTATTCAATAAATGGTGCTGGGAAACCTGGACAGACACATGCAAAAAAATGAAGTTGGACCACCTCCTTACACCATATACAAAAATAAATTCAAAATGGCTTAAAGACTTAAATGTAAGATCTGAAACCATAAAATACCTAGAAGAAAATGTAGGAAGAAACTTCTCAGACATTACCCGGAGTAAGATTTTTACTGATATATACCCTCGCTCGAGGGAACTAAGAGAAAAAATAAACATGTGGGATTATATCAAACTAAAAAGTTTTTTCACAGCAAAGGAAACCATCAATAAAACAAGAAGGGATCCTACTGAATGGGAAAAGATATTTGCCAATGATATATCTGATAAGGGATTAATATCACAAATCTATGAAAAACTCACTCAACTCAACTCCAAAAAAACAAACGATCCAATTAAAAAATGGGCAGAGGACTTGAAGAGACATTTTTCTAAAAAGGACATACAGATGGCAAACAGACATATGAAGAAATGCTCAACCTCACTAACCATCAGAGAAATGCAAATAAAAACCACAATGAGATACCACCTCACCCCAGTCAAAATGGCTATCATCAATAAATCAACACACAACAAGTGCTGGCGCGGATGTGGAGAAAAGGGAACGCTTGTGCACTGTTGGTGGGATTGCAGATTGGTGCAGCCACTATGGAAAACAGTATGGAGGTATCTCAAAAATCTGAAAATGGAACTACCTTATGATCCAGTAATTCCACTCCTAGGTATCTATCCGGAGAAATCCAAAACTTCAATTCAAAAATCTTTATGCACTCCTATGTTTATTGCAGCACTATACACAATAGCTAAGACATGGAAACAACCAAAATGCCCATCGGTAGATGACTGGATTAAGAAACTGTGGTACATTTATACAATGGAGTATTATGCAGCCATAAAGAAGAAAGAAATCTTACCATTTGCAACAACATGCATGGATCTAGAGAACATTATGTTAAGTGAAATAAGTCAGACAGAAAGATAAGTACCATATGATCTCACTTATTTGCGGATTCTAAAGAAAAGAATAAGTGAATGAACTAATCAGAAACAGTTTGGGAGACAATGAGGAAAAACTGAGGGTTGCTAGATGGGCGGGAGGGGTGGGGGGTGGGGGGGAGGGTGAGGGGATTGGAGGGCAGTTGGTGACCACAGGATGGCCACGGGTTTGAAAATTAATCTGGGGAACGTAATTTGGTGGTTACCAGAAGGTAAAGGGGTTGGGGGGTGGGGGATGAGGGTGAGGGGGATCAAATGTATCGTGATGGAAGGGGAGCTGACTCTGGGTGGTGAACACACAGTGTGATTTATGGATGATGTGGTACAGAATTGCACACCTGAAATCTATGTAATTTTACTAACAATTTTCACCCCAATAAATTAAAAATAAATTTAAAAAAAAAGTAGTAAGGACAGATTTTAATCAATTGCAACAGGAAAAAGAACCCAGTGTAAACTGAACTAAAGTTTGATCTGTGCAGAGAAGACTGGATGTTTGTTTTAAAGAGAGAAGGAAGGAGTAGGAAGAGGGAATGGCAGGAGCTTGAGAAGAATTAGGGAAGTGCAAAATTACAAAAAGGGGCAGGGGGGATTCGTCCCAGTGAAAGCATCTGAGTTTGCTAACTGGCAATCGTCAAAGTTTGGCTCCTGCCCTCCCACAGAGGCTGGGAAACAGGAGCCCTGTCTTCCGGGCTTGGCTGGAACAAACAGTCAATTCTTTTGGTGCCTTGAATTTCCTCAGGCAGGTACTTTCAGCAGGACTAGGGTCATCCTAGGAATGCTGCCTTGGGATGTTAGAAACTATGCCTGTGTTTGTTCAAGGCTTTCTAGGTCAAGGTGAGATTTAGCCAAGAAGAGGACTCAGAGGAGCCCAGCTAGAGTTTGGACAGAATTATTGTCAGTGGTTGCCAGGGATTCTGGGGGAGGGAGGGAGGAAGAGGTGGAGCACGGGGGATTTTTAGGGCAGGGAAACTGTGCTGTATGATACTGACATGGTGGATACAGGTCATTATACATGTGTCAAAACCCATAGAATGTACAACACCCACAGTGAACCCTAATGTAAACTGTGGACTTCAGTTAATAATAATGTGTCCACACTGGCTCATCCGTTGTCACACAGTCACCACACTAATGCAGGATGTTAACAGGGAAGAAGGAACGCAGCAGAGGTGGGTATATGGGGACTCCAGGTATTTTCTGCTAATTTTTTCTGTAAACCGAAAACTGCTCTAAAAATAAAGTTTATTTATTAAAAAAGGGAAAAAAAATAATAGCCTTGCTGAATAAAGCAATCTAGGTTGTAGGCCTTTGTTTTCCATCACTTTGAGTATCTCCTGCCACTCCCTCCTGGCCTTCAATGTTTCTATATAAAAGTCGTTTGATAGTCTTATGGGGGTTTCCTTGTATGTAATCCTCTGTCTTTCTCTTGCTGCTTTTAGGATTCTCTCTTTGTCTTTAAGCTTTGCCATTTTAACTATAATGTGTCTTGGTGTGGACCTGTTTGGGTTTATCCTGGTTGGAACTCTCTGCACTTCCTGCGCTTGTATGTTGGTTTCCTTCATAAGGTTAGGAAAGTTTTCGGACATTATTACTTCAAATATGTTCTCAATACCTTGCTTCCTCTCTTCACCTTCTGGTATTCCTATGATGCGCATGTTGTTGCGTTTGATGTTATCCCAGAGGTCTCTTAAACCATCTTCATTGGTTTTTATTCTTTTTTCTTTCTGTTGTTCTGTTTGGGTGATCTGAACATCATCAGTGTTCTGAACTCTGTCTCTGATAGGTTGGTTACCTCTGTTTCATTTGGTTCCACTTCTGGAGGTTTCTTCTGTTCTTTTATTTGGGACATGTTTCTTTGTTTCCCCATTCTGGCTGACTCTCTGTGTTTGCTTTGATGTATTAGGTAGATCCCTAGAGTCCTTAGTTCTTGCTGGGTTATCTTCTATAGTATGTATCCTTTATATTTGACTTGCACTACTTTGTTCTTCTCCTCTGCGTGTGCTCCAAAGGTGACTCTTGTGTTGTGTATATTGTCCTGTTCAAGAAGATCTTTAATTGCTTTTCACTTGTGGGGTTAACTCCTAGGCTGACTAGTTGTGAGACTTGGCTCTGCCTACCACAGGGTGTTCTGCTGTGTGAGGGTTGACCGCTTAAATGTGGTTTGGCCTCTATGGGCTCTTGTGTCTGTAGAGAATTCCCTCTGGGTGTGTGACTTGTAGGTCACACCTGGTAGTACTCTGGTTTGGTCTGGAGTTGGCCTCTGGATATGTTGAATCTTGTGCCTCTTAAGCTGGGCCCTGGTAGGGCAATCTCAGAACAAAGCAAATCACCGATCACAACAACGACAACAACAAAGAAAATATCAAATACCTTCACATGTAAAACCAACCGACAACCCCCACTCGACACAGGCAAAGATATCAAAGATATAAAGACAAAAGAAAACAAACAAAACAAAACAACAACAACAAAAAGCAATGCCAGTCTTGGCTTAAGCCCACCAAGTAATCTCCAGGTTGTCCTCTGCTGTACCAAAGAGTCCCCTATGTGTTTGTGTGTGGCAGGCAGAGCTAGTCACCTGGTGCCCAGAGTGACGTTGGTACTGCAGATTCAGATGCGTGGGGCTGAGGGGTCTGGATGGTAGTTTTTACAAAGTCAGTGCAGTTTCTGCCCTTGCCTGCACATATGCACGCTGAGAGTAGCACCACCAGCCCTGTCTCCAGTTCTCCTGAGTCTTAGGGCACTTCTTCCGTGTGTGTGTGTGTGTGTGTGTGTGTGTGTGTGTGTGTGTGTGTGGTGTGTGTGTGTGTGTGTGGCGGGCGGGAGATTTCTGAGCTGCTGAAAGCCTGGAGCTGCCTCTGCGGCTTACAGCTAATCCCTGGGAGTGTCTCCGCAGTTGTATTTGCCCTGTCCTAGGCAGGCCAGAAAGGGTGGGGGCTGGGGATGGAGGGGTCTTCTCTCTCCCAGCCCAGCCGTGTCACACTCTTCTCACAGGCCAGAAAAGGTGGTGTCTGGGGGTAGAGTAGTCTCTTCTCTCCTAGCCCAGCAAAAATCACATTCTTCCCGGTCTGTTCCCTGGGTCAGAGCTGCAAGCCAGTCTTCCCAGAGCCTGAGTATGGCTCTTCTGTAATCTGACACTACTCCTCAGTTCAGGGGCCAGTTTAAGTCTCTGGAAGGGCCGGGGTAGGATTGGAAGGGGGGGGAGGAGCCCAGGTATGAATTTTGTGTCCTTTATCCGGCCTGGGGCTCAACTGGAGGTCCCAGCTGAGGTTATTGCCTCAAATGCTGAATATGCTGCCCCCTTGGCGGGAGAGATCAACTGTGGGATGCAGGAAAAGAGCCCACCTCCTGGCTTTTGTGTTCTCTGTTCCGTCCTGGGACCCCCTGCGTCTCTGCAGCTGTGGATGCCGGCCGTGTTTCTACTGCTGCCGTAGATGCGGGCCGAGTCTCCACAATGGAGGGTGTGGGCCGCGTCCCCACTGCCACAGGTGCGGACCGCCGCAAAGGATGACCGCGTCCCTGCAGCCGCAGATGCGGGCGGTGTCTCCCTGCGTCTCCCCTCTGCTACCTTCCCTCTTCCCCTGCTCGCCCAATTTGCCTGCCTGCAGGTAATCCTTGTATGAGTCATTAGCTGTTCTGCGTGATGAGCCCAGAGTCCTTTGATGGGTTATATGTCCCGTTTCTGATAAGATCCAGAGGAGAACTCAAAAAGTGCACCCTACTGCCGCCATTCCTATGCCGTCCTCTCCTTGGTTTTTTTTCACAGAGTGCAATCAGTCTCATAACATATTGTCATAATGTATAGAATTAAGATGGTTCTGATAAAAGATTTATGTTCCATATTCTTAAACTACAATAGGATAGCTATACATGAAAGTTACATAAGACAGTATGTGCCCAGTGGAATGTACTTTCTCCATTGCAATATTCATCTCCAATTCCATTTTCATACTAAAACGACAGTCCATCATCAAGGAGGAGAGGAAATAGCACTTCCTTGATTCAAAGCAAAGCGTCTGAAAACACATTATTGCTTTCTGCATCACTCTTCCCCCAACCACTGTTAAGACACTAGGCATTTTGTCCATTCCTGACTCTTTAGAGCTTTCCACAACTACCTAACTGGGCTGTGGTGAGTATAGTAGCAAGTCTCCCTTTCCCATGTGGAGGATTAACAACATCTGCAGAAGAGGAAAAAAATTCGACTCCAAGTCTTTCATACTCTATTTTATTTGGGGTACCACATCTGAGAACAGCCAAGTTTATTTTGCTAAATGAGGTGTTCAACAGACAGACAGACACACACACACACAAACATTTTGCAAGTTTCTGGGGGTTCGTCTCTCCTTCAGGGAAACCTTGGCAATAACTATTGAGAGGCACATGTCACCTCTATGAGAGAGGGAGCCAGAGCTTGTTTCATATGATTTGCTTACAGGGTACATAACACTTTTAGCAGAGCAGAGGTGTCCAGAGATCAGCTAAGAGGGTTCAACACATATTATATCTTAAAGCAAAATCTTCATGTTGGTTTACTAAAGACCTTTATCAACTCATGATTAGTAATGATACTGTTCTTAAGCTTATTTTACACAATAATGACCAATCTCTAACCTGAAGAACTTGAAATATATTTATACAATCTTTATAAAGCTGTAACGGAAGGCAAGTCAGCTCACTGCAAAATTTGGGCTTTTCTCATTAATAACCCCTCCTGTGTCTTGAGCTTTACTTGTGTACATATCACTTGCTAGTCTACTGACTATGGCTGTTACTTGTGTGGGGCCATTATCATGATATCAGCACAGCTAAACTCTTCATTCTTCTGTCTTACGTTTAGTTCTCAAAATGTAAAGTAGTACAAGTTTCCTGGTTGTCATTTGGTGGTACTTGAGAGGGCCTGAATCTGGAAATTACATGGGAAGGGTAGCAATGAGGGGGCATAAGTAAAATAGGCAAAGATTACAAGACTACTCTGTAATCATTGAACAAATTTTGTGATTGTCCCAATCACAAAAATGACCAACGCCCTTCCCCAATCTGGCTATTACGAGGGACTGCTACTTCTTTACCTGTCACTTTAGCCTTGCCCTAGTCTTCCCTATTCATAGAGTAAGCTTGATTTAGACGCCGAATCATAGAATTACTCATGCTTCCTGACAGCTTTCCATCTACAGCAAAGCCTCACTTCCTTAAACCCTCCCCCGATCATCTAACACAGGTCCCAATCCTATAATAAGTCATTTCTAAACCCTCTTATTGATGCCCCCCATGATTCCTCATGGCGTGTGTTCTCTCTCTCTCTGCAACCCAACTGGTTCAAATACAGCATGTTCCTGGTGGTTTTTAGCTGGAGGGCACTGACACTAATGATTATGACAAAGCAGTTCCACTTTAAGGAATTTATCATACAGAAATATTCAAACAGGCATAAAGATATAAACAAGGATGCAGAAATTGACAAGCTAATTCTAAAATTCATGTACAAAAGAATAACCAAAAGAACTTCAAAAACTAATACTGTTAGAGGACTCACACTGCCTGATATCAAGACATTATAAGGCTACCGTAATCAAGACAGTGTGGCATCACAATCAAGATACACAAATAGAACGATTGCACTGTACACCTGAAGCTGAAGTTGAATAATACTGTGTGTCAACTATAATATATAGTCATGGGATATGGAATATAGCATAGGGAATAGAGTCAATGGAATTGTAATAGATATATACGATGTAAGAGGGACAATAGATTGGGGGAGGGGAGTTATCACTTTGTGAAGAGTGAAATGTCTAACTATTGCATTGTTTTGTACACCTGAAACTAAAACTAAAAATAAAATAAATACACAAGTAGATCAATAAAGAGCCCAGAAACAGACCCATACATACAGGGACAACTAATGTTTGACAAAGATGCAAAGGCTACTCAGTGGAGAAAGAAATCTTTTAAGCAAGTGATGCTGGAAATATTGGCTATCACTATGCCAAAAACTGAACTTCAACCTATAACTTGTACCATAGACAAACTCAAAATGGATCATAGACCGAAATGTAAAACCTAAAACTGTAAAACTTTTAGAACATAGGATAAAATCCTTGCAACCTGGGTTAGGTAATGATTTTTTAATATATATATATATATATATATATATGTAGCACTAAAACACACTGGTTAAAAGAATTATTTTTCATCAAAATTAAAAACTTCTGCTTTTCAAAAGACCTCTTTAGGAGACTAAAAAGACAATCCACAGAACAGCAGGAAATATTTGTAAAACAGATCTGATAATAGGCTTGTATCCAGTATATATAAAAATTCTTAAAAATCAACAAATGAACTCCCCAATTTTAAAAAAAGGGCAGTAAGATTTACATAAACTTCACCCAAGCTACGTGGATGGCAAATATGCATGTGAAAAGATGTTCCACACCATTAGTCATTAGAGAAATGCAAATACAGTCTACAAGGACATAGGCATAAAATTAAAAAGACTGACCATACCAAATGTTATCAAGGATGTGGAGAAATCAAAACTCTCATACACAGCTGCAGCAATGTAAAATGGTACACTTTGGAAAACATAAAAGTTAAACATATACCTACCATATGATCCAGTCATCCCACGCCTAGGTATTTACCAAAAAGTAAAGCATATGTCCATAGAAACAGCTGTACACGAATCGTGACAGCAGCTTTATTTCTAATAACCCAAATCCGGAAACAACCCAAATGTCCATCAACAGGCGAATGGATAAGCAAACCGTGGTATAGCCATATCATGGATACTACTGGCAATAAAAAGCAATCACTGTTGATACATACAACAACACAGATGGATCCCAAATAATCATGGTGAGTGAAAGAAGCCAGAACCCCCCCAGGTCCCTCCTCCAATCCATGTTGTATGATTACATTTCTGTAAAATTACAGAAAGTGAGAATGATTCCTTATTGTGGTAAAGCAGATCAGTGGTTGTCTGCAGGCGGGGAGACGTAGGAGGGAGGGATTACAAAGGGGCGTGAAGAAACTTTTCGGGTTGATGGACATGGTCACTATCTCGACTGTGGCGATGGTTTCATGTGTGTACACGTCAAAACTCATCCAATTATATATTTTAAGTATGAACGGTTTAATGTATGTCAATTATATCTCAAGAAAGCTATTAAATAAAAAGCATGTAAATACTAAATTGGAAAGATAACTGGAAAGACAAAAAGGTAAGTGGCAGAATACTATAGTCCTATGTTTGCAAAAGAAGACATTTGTGCATGTTGTTTATTAAGAGGATATGCAATGAAAGATTAGGGACTATGCACCAACTGTTAACACACAGAAAAACACTGAGTCATTCAAAACCCTGTTGCAGATGCATACTTACTGACATGGAAAGACATTCGTGATACACAGTTAGTGGGGGAGAGGAGCAAGTTACACACACTATTTACAGTATGATCTTCTTTTAGTTTCTTAAGTTTGAAAATCTCAATGCATATAACCCAGTATTTTCATACACTGAGACATTCTCTTTAGCTCAGACCAGGGGTTGTAATCCCTACCAAGAGCCTTAGAGAACATAGCCATAGCTCAAAAGTCCTGGGGATGCTTTCTGAACCACACAGACTTTCAGGAAGGTTGAGGCAGCACCCTCTTTCCCAGTTTTCCTGTTCTGTGTTGATGAAGCTGCAGTTATGGGCCTAAATTTCTCCAATTAAGTTTATCCTGTACAGTTTTAGCTGGTACAAATGCACAAAGTGGGTTAATTTACTAGTAAAAGATAGCGCCTTTTGGCCTTTCATGTGACTTCCATATGAAATAGAGAATAAATTATAAATGGTAAAAATAATTACGTTACGATTTTGCAAGGAGGAAGCAAGCAATTATCTTTTTAAATGTAACATGAAGAAATGTACAGTGATTCCAGTTCTTTGGGGGGAAAAGGACATACAGATTGAAAAAGATAAGAAGGACACAAAGCAAATTTCATTTGCTGAAGATTCCAAATTTACATCTTATTATTCATTCAATAGTTTTGGGCACCTACTGTTTTCCAGACACTGCTAGTTCAAATCCATACACTCATCCCCCACTTTTCTCCTGATCTCCAGTAGCCAAGTGCTTCAGGACATGCACATGAGGGGCAAGTAAAGAATTGCAAGACTGGCAGGGACATTACCTACAGCAAACTGAATCACTAAAACCAGTCTATGAGCCTTCAAGGCCTCCACCAAAAAAGTGAGAGGAATGTAAGGCAGAGAGTGAGTGGGGTTTGGTATCAGACAAAACAGCTACGCCACCTGTCTGCTATGGGAATCGAGGAAAAAGTATTTAACCTCCCTGATTCTCATTGGAGGTGATCCAGAATACTGTTATGATAATAACTTAAAAAAACAACAACGAAAACCACCAGTACCTAGGTCACAAGACCATTGTGAGAAGAGGTGGGAAAAAAGAACCTGTAGAATATAGTGCCAACACAGTATCTCACATAACAGCAGGTACTCAGGACATCTTTCCTCCCTACACCTATCTCCTTTCTCTTCTGTGAGATGACTCTGACATAAATGAAACAGCCTAACAATACAAGAGATGTTAATGTAGTAGCAAAATTTTTTTTAAAAAAGGAATATTACATCTTATCAAGGATTCAGGGCCATTTCTGTGTTGTGAAATGAGTTATCTGACGCAGGTAGAATAAAAGAGTAATTTCTTACACTAAACAGCTTATAGCAACCCTTGCCTCCTTTATGCACTGGGAGTGCACATTTCGCAGAGAGAGTGACGGTGTGTGTATGCGTGATTGCACGTACTGTTATCTTGTGTGTGCATTTCCGCAACTAGATTATAAGTCCAAGGGTATTATCTTTTATGTCGTTTGAAGCCACAAATGGATCTAAGCAGATACTAATGAACAAGTTAGCTTACTTAGGATGAACTGGATCACTAACTTCTTAAGTGAAATGTTAAGAAGCGTCCCATCGACACAAGGTAAAAATCAACAGGCGTTTTCAGCTCACGATGGAATAGTCATTTGATACCCCCAATACATCTAGCTCAAAGCTGGAGACTGCCACAACACTGTGTTAAAGATGTAACTCACAATATGCACACTGTAATGAACAAAACATTTTGCAAGGCTCTTTCAGAACAGACAGCCTATCATTAGAGTTTGGAGATTGTTCAAAGTGTTCCCTTTTATTTCTGGCTCATTTTACATTGTCTCAATAATCACTTTAACTTCACGGAAGATGGCCATGAGTGTGTTATAACTCAAGTGATCGACAACTACAATCGAGCCCTTTCTGATATGCTCTTTTATGTTAATAAATATGGCCACGGCACTAACCAGATTGGCCTTTGCTTCTTTCTGGTTGAAGATGAGTTTTAATGCTGCTAATGCCTCTGTATTGATCATGTCTCTGGCTGCAGCTGGGTTCTCAGACAAATTCAACAGTACTTTCAGAACAAGATTTCTGGTTTTACGATTTCCCAGGGACAGCACACGAAAGAGCTCTGAAAAGTAACTGGCAACAATACGGTGATGGTTAGAGTCAGCAGTCAGTTGCCCTAGTATCTTTAATCCAGACTGCTGTCCGGGTGAGTTCAAGGGAAAACACGCCGTTTCCTCACACATATGCTTGACGTGTAATTCAACCTTGCGCTGTCTTTCATCCCCAGAAGGGGGATTCAGAGTAATTACGGCCTTTTTCCTCATTTCAGAGGAAGGAAAACTGAGCAAGCTTTCAATAAGCGTCACCACACCCACCTCATTGATGAACTCTTGGGCAAATGGATGAACATGAATGACCCCCATTGCAATTTGAGCTATTTTATGAATGAGAGGATCAGTAGTTGACTTAAGTAAGGTAACAAGTTTTTCAAATTCCTCAGAATTCATGTAGCATTCCATTTTGCAAGGGCAAGCAAATGGCTTAATCCCATTCGCCTCCCTGAACCTGATTTGGCGTCTAATCTCCTCTATGGTCTGAATGCAAGGGTCAGAACCAAATGGGCACTCAGGGATAGGCTGTGAGCATGGAGGAGTGCTCATGGAAGAGCACACTGCTGCCACAGGCAAAGAATGAGCATTCTCCTCAGCTGAGGCCAGGACAATATATGAAGGAGGCCTTGTCTCAGACGGGACTTGGGATCTAAATCCTAACACTGCTGGGGTTACAGCAGGGGCTTTGGGCCAGATAGTGACCTCAGACCAGTCCTTGGGCCTATTCTTTTCATTAATTTCATCCACAGGCTGGGGCCTAACTATCTTACTCACGGGTCTCGGATTAGGGTCAAAACTAGTTTCGTCTCCATCCCAAAACCAGTTCCCGATAACGTTCTCTTCCTCCTCCTCCTCAGCCCCTGGCCTAGCCTTGCAGCTAGCCCCGGCCACCACAGGCTCCAGCTTCCCAGCACAGGACGGGGGACCAGGATCAGCTCTCTCTTCATCCTTAGCCCTGGAACGATTACCAGTCTCTTCTCCAGTCCAGAACCCGGAACCAACACTGGTCTCCTCCCCAGCCCAGGAGCAGGCACCAATACCAGCCTTATCTTTACGCATGGACCTGGACTCTACACTAGCCTCAGCCACACAACGAAACCGAGATACTCCAGTGGCCGCATCTTCAGCTTTGGGACTGAAATTTGCCAGGGATCCTTCTTTCATCTCAATTACAACCTTGTTCTTAGACACTGCCTTCGTCTCTGCCACTGAATCTGCCTGAGACCCTGCCTTGGCTCCTGCTTTGCCCGGGGTCTTGGCTCCAGGCCTGACTACACCAGCAGCCTCTCTCTTTGCTTCGGCTTCTACACCAGCCTTTTTTGCAGTTTTGGCCTTATTTCTACTCCGAGTCATGGCTGAAGCCCAGTTATATAGGTAGCCCTATACAGTCTTGGCCTTGGCTCTCAACCTGTCCCAGGCAGATGTCTTGACACTCTTTCACTGGGTCAGAGAGAAACTTTGTAGCAAGAGTTAGAGTCAACTGTCGGTTCAGCAGGCATGCAGTCCCCTTGCCAAACACACAGCCTCTGTCACTGATACGGACAGAGGGCAGAGGCACTCAGGCCGAGGGAAGGTGATGGGTCCTGAGAGCAGATCTGTTGAGAGTGGTAATCTTCCGCCACTCCAAGGCCTCCACAGCCACCGCTGGAGATGGACCTGAGGGGGAAGAAAGAAATGGGCTTTGAATCTCTTCCATCTATGCAGGCAGCCACACAGGACATGACAGAGTAGACATGCACTGTGTGGTCGGAGAAGTGGAATCGCAGAAAACTGTTACCTCGTTTTATCCCTTCCACACTCCCACTAACGCCCAACAGTGTCCTGCCCGGGCATTACTACACTCTTTTCTCTGCATTGAATAGTAGCAGGGATGGTGGGAAAGCTTGCTGAAAGGGAGAGAGGCTAAGGCATGCCCAGCCCCCTTGGTATATACACCACTACACTCTACAGGTCTATCCAGGGAGGCCGCACACCAACCTGACTGATCTGGTGCAATTTCCTCCTCCTTCCTTGCTTCCAGTGTTGATAAGCCCTACAGCTGAAATCACAGGCAGACCTAAGGACAAAAACACAGGAGGGATTGGAATTCTGAGTTTTGCTAGGCAGACACGCACTCTGCTTTCTAAACCCAATGCCTGCCCTTTTTCAAATCTAGAGCTCTGGTTATACAGTTGACCCTTGGGGTCGACACGCGGGTTAGAGATGCTAACCTCGCGTGCAGCGGAAAACCCATAGACAACTAAAGTCGGCCCTCAGCACATGTGGATTCCCAACCACAGAGCTGAACCTTGAACAATGAGGGTTTGAACTGCAGTCAGTACAACTGCGTGGGTCCACTGAACTGTGGTCACATGAAAAAAAAATCCACGTGTAAGTGGACCCGCGCAGTTCAAACCCGTGTCGTTGAAGGGTCAACTGTGGAACGACTCTGGCCTCCTTGGTCCTCCTCAGGGCTTCCCTCCCCATTTCCTGGGTATCTATCAATTACCCCATAGGCACAATCCTGGCTCACCCCACACCCATTTCCTATACGCAAATGGGAGGGCAGAGGTGTCTAGAATATTGGAAAACAATGGCTCCTAGATATGATCTGGCCTAAACCGACGTGCCAACAGCCAATTCCCGTCCCCACTCAAGAGGGGTGCTCATGCTCACACTCACCTTGGATCCAAATGGATAGTTTTCGTCCTCTTTCTTAATTACATTCAAAGCGAACAGCTACCTACAGATTTCAACAGGAACCTACAAAGGAACAAACCTATAGACAGACAGAAAGGCCAAGGAAGGGAAACAGAGGAGACTGAGCGGGCCCAACATTCATGACAAGTGTCAAAACATGCTTTCGTAAGTTCAAGGTCATGTTAAACGTCTCCCACCTGTCTGCTCCTCCCAAATGACTCCCCCTCCATTCCCCTAAGACCTGCAGCTTGTCTACTTACACCTCCCAACTCTGAAGTCAGTCATTTTCCCAGCAGAGGCCACATCTCTCTCCCTGAACAAAAATGAGGCGCCAGAGTGGGTAGTGGAAAATACGCAACTGTATTTAGAAAGCAGGCAGTAATGATAATGGGGACGGTTATTTCCACAGCACCCCTGCATGACCCTACCTTTTCCTCTTCTCCATGCATGCATAGATCCTACCTCATTCACCACCTATGCCAGCCAGTCCTCGCAGCAGGGGACCTCTGGAGATGCAGTCCTAACCACCAAAGAACAGTCCTCTAGCTGCAGAAGAGTCACGCCCTACAGAAAGAGGGAGGGGCATTCAGCCAAACACCAGGAAATTATGTTGATAACGGTAGAAAAAAGATCAGGTTAATTAATGGGCAGATACCCAGAATTCAGTTCCTAACATTTGCTTTTCAAGGATCAGGAAATAAGCAAAAAAGTCTCCCAGCTCCCACGGTTCCTCAGGTATCCACCCTCAGGAACTCCACAACATCTGTGGGACTACCTCTGCACCGAAATGACAGGGACTGTGCTGGGAGGCTGGAGATGAGAGTTCAGGTTTCCAGAACCAGCAAGCAAAGAAGCAGAATGACTTCATGCGTTCTAAATTGCTTTTTCCAAAACCTTCCCCTCTATTCTGAACCACCGCCCCGCAGTACCTCAACATATTCAAGTGGGCTGGGACGTCGAGAAAACAGATTCCCCAAGGACAAAGGTGGACTAACAGCACACTCTTTATTTCCATGGACTCCTCCCCCCGCCATTTGCTTGCACTTAATTGTGTGCATCATCTAAATACCTAAGGCAATAAAACTGCTGTCTTAAGAGAAGGGTACACATTTCATTTTTCTTAATCTACCCAGTCAGTACCCCTTTTGCTACCGCGCAGACGGGAGACTGGCACCAATGAGGCCCCTGTGGGAAGGGACAGCACCAAGGACGCGGGCCCCTTTCCAGAATCGGGGCCCGGAGTAGCCAAAGCCCCCGCCCCGGCGCCCTCCATCCCAGCTCCGGCTCAGGGCTCCGCCATTTCTCCCGGAGCAGCCTCCCCCACCGCCCTCTCCCGGAAAGCAGGCTGGGGAGAGGCCGGCATGGATCGCTTCCCCAGGAGTCCAGGGAGCCTCTCAGGCCACCCCTGGACCCTGGGCCGGGCCCCAGCCCGTCGCTGCCGCAGCCTCCGCGCAGGCGTCCCCCGGAGGTGCCCCGGACCCGTTCGCCGCCTCCGCCTCCTCGCCAGGATGCCAGGGGCTGGGCGCGGGTCGTACGCTGGTCGAGAGTGGGGGCCACCGCCCGCGTCCAGAGCACCCCCACTTGCCTTTCCAGGCTCGGGCCCGGGTGGTCGGCCTCCCCTCCTCTCGCACGTCCTCACTCGGATCCTCCCTGCCTTGCGTGCGCACCGAATTGCAAAGAGGCGTCCGGCCCCCGCGCCGCTGCGCCAAACCCGGCAGGGGCTGCGCAGGATGCGGCACGAACCGCTGGCCACGGGGTTGTCGGGAAAGCGGGGCGGAGGGAGGTCGCACCAATGGGCTCGAGGCACGGGCCTCTGCCCGGCGCCCCCGCAGTTCCGACTCGGAGGGGGCGGGTAACGCCCGCCCGCCTCGGTGGACCTCCGCGGCCCCCTGCCGGTACCCCCCACGACGTTTCCGGCCCTATAATCTCTGGGACCCGCGGGCGGGGGTGGGGGTGCAGGATCCGCAGGTCGGGAGCAGCCGCGCCTGAAGCAGCAGCGGGTGGATACAAAGCGCCCCTAGGTGTGTCTGCCCCCCTCCACCTCCACCTCCCCCTTCCTGGCCGCCATCCTTCCTGGACGCTGATGAGAGAGGGGCTGGGAGAATGCTGGCTGGGAGTGAACAGGCCATGGAAGGCCAGACCGACCCTGAGGTCCTGAGGTGCCCCCCCCCAAGTTCTTAAATTGTTCAGGGGGCCAGGGAGGAGAAAATGTGGGGAGGGTTGCCATGGAGGCCTCACCACTGCCCCTCTTCTGAAGGCAGACCTAGACCTGTAACCCTAAGAGAGAATCCACTGCTCTGTGCCCAGAGTTATTTTTGAGGCCACACTGCTTTATTCTCATTCGAAATGCTAACACACGTTGTTGCTGTCACGTCCAGCGCAACAGGGGCAGTGAGGGTGCGAGAAGGCAGCATTGGGTTAGGTTTTAAGAAAGAAAGAAACAGACTTAATGCAGTTAAATCTCAGAAGGCCGGGGTGGGGGGGGTGGGGGGGGGGTCTCACAGTCACCAGAGACTGGAACCCTGAATCGGGCCAACTGGTGGCTTTTATTGATAATTATATAAGGAAGTAGCATTATCTTTTCCACGGTCTGTGAATCTCATACATTATGTCACAAAAGTGAATCAAACCAATTATCTTTGTCCCCAACAGCCGGAGCAGAAAGTCTTGTGATGACTTAGGTGAGGTATGCACCTCCCTGGGGGGGCAAGTCTCTCATGCTGTAACAGTTCCGTTGAGGTAAGTGGAGAGAGCTGATCTTTATTGCCCTCATGACTTCTCACAATCAGGTGAGAGAGGAAAGCCAGAGTCAGCAATGGCTTTTCCCAGGCAGGGGGAAGGGGAAGCAAGGCTTCTTCCCGGATCTTCTGAGGCAGCTCATTGGGGGTCCCCACTCGGTTCTGCCTGTCTTACATTGCATCTCACGTGAGATATCTTACCCGTCTTTGGCTGCAAACCATCTTTTGGGGACCAAACAGAGACATAAGGTGTAAAACACTGAGATAAGCAAAGTCCCAAAAAGGCACAGTCTCACAGACTTTTCTTTCCTCAAGGAAAGACACGGGGGACTATCGGCTAGGGTGCTGTGTGACAACAGTTGCCATTTTGCAGTCCCTACAGTTGCCCAAGAAAGAGGACCTTTCCCTGTCAGGACCCACACCGGGGGTCATACAAACTTCGCTGTCTGTGACCCCACAGTCAGATGTCAGGCACCAGGTAGGGACCGTCCCAGTTCCTCTTCCTGTCCTCCGTCTTGTCTTGCAGTCCCATCCAAGCTCTCATGATCTTTGGCAGTGTGCAAATGTGGCAGGGATTAATTAGAAGCAGTTTAGGTCTCGGCCACTTGCCGTACACACCTGTGTAGCTTATCCATTAGAGCTGTTAACACAGTAATCATACGTGTTGTAAATTCCCTGATAATCACAAAATCTGCATTACATCTCAGTCTGGTTCTGGTTCTTATTCTCTATCCTCGAGCTGTGCCTGTTCTTGTCTTTGGCACACTGTCATGCGAGGGACCCTGCCTGCTCCGCCATTTGTCGTGCGGGGTGGCCTGTGGGGCCTCTAGTACCGCTCCCAAAATAAGAACACAGGATATGGCTAGGCCAAAAAGGAACAACCACGGAGCCATAGATAGGGGAGTCATACCACTATAGTCTCACTGGAGGCTAGATTCACACAACCTGCAACCTGCTGTCTGCTTCTCTGCCTGCCAACCAACCGACTGTCAACCAGTGCAGCCACGGCAGTTACATCAGTGGCTAATTGGCTAACTGGTAACAGCTGATGGTCAATTAGCCATAGCTGACAGCCATCTACTACCCGAGCCAGCACCTTTCCAGGTGAGGCCAAGAGCCTGGAAACTGCTCTCTGAGACTGTCCCCAGACTTCACCCCTACAGGGTCTCGCCTCACAATTTA
This sequence comes from Rhinolophus ferrumequinum, assembly GCF_004115265.2. Taxonomy (NCBI): domain Eukaryota; kingdom Metazoa; phylum Chordata; class Mammalia; order Chiroptera; family Rhinolophidae; genus Rhinolophus; species Rhinolophus ferrumequinum. The sequence goes on from NC_046284.1 coordinate 52,027,673, forward strand.
CGTGACAAACATCTTCCGAGAGGGTCCCTGTGTCATATTAGCCTACAGGCACCTACGGACGGAAAGAAACAGTAGTCTTAGGAACCAACAATGGCAAATCCCTTCCATCTGGAAGGATACATGCTAACTTTTTGTCCTGGGAAAGGAGGGTTGCTGCCACTGGCACCTTTCCCGGTTTGTGGTACCAGACCTTTATGACAGTGCTTAGGGTCCCTTGTATAGTTTCAACATGTAACAGAACAGGGGACCCCATAATAGGACATAGTGAGAGCACATAGGTTCCCCACAAAATCATCCCAGTATCGGGACCTCCCTATACTACAGTCACTTGAGGTGGCCACTCAGCCACCACCCCTGGGGTCACTTGCAAATCATGAGTCAAACCGGCCCCCCATGGGGCTATCAGGCCCATCCACCGACAGTGGGGGCTTTTGACCCGCCAGGGCCAAGTCCATTCCTGCCATTCCCCTGCTTTCAGGCATGTGGGTGCTGGCAGCAAAATGTTTCCATTTGTGTCATAGCCTGGCTTTAACAGAGGCTCTCTTGTGGTAACTGGTAATTGAATGGGAGAGCGGCCGTTCGATGTAGCAGAGCTTCTACTGGTGCGGGCCCTCCCTTCCGTGGTCTCTCATTCAGGATGCTCAAGACGTCATCATAGACGCGAGGCCCAGTCATACATCGTGGGAGGGTGTTTTGACAACCAGAGGCCTTGCTTCAAAAGGCCGTTGTAGCGTTCAATCATGCCAGCTACTTGTGGGTTATACGGGGTCTGAAACAGCCATTGCATGTCCATCCTGACAACCCAGCGCTGCACTTCTTGTCCCGTAAAATGGGTACCCCTGTCACTTTCAATGACTTGGGGGCACCCATAGAGGGTGCACAGCCGTGTAAGAGCGACCACTGTATGCTGCTGATCCGCAGCCAGACACGGCCAAGCAAACATCAACCCCATAGCAGTGTCCACCGCTGTGAACGCATATATCGCATTGCGGCTTAGCCAGGGGTCCAATGAAATCCACTTGCCAGCGAATGAGGGGCACCCTCCCTTGTATAATCTGCCGTGTCTCCCAGGGGAGCCTCCGCCTTTGGGGGTTGTCCTGGGCACAGACGGCACAATCATAGCAGGCATCTGCTATTTCCTGCCATTTCAAAGGCAGACCCCAGTGTCTGCTCACCTGCCACATGGTTCGGCTTCCGGGGTGCTGCAATTTCCTATGCAGCCAATGGGCCACATCAGTGGCAGGGGCCTGTTCTGACCATCGGACCCGTTCTAGGGCATCTGCTTCATCATTACCTGGGGACACTAAGGGGGAGTGACCTGTGACATACATTAGATTCACCTTTCTCTGCACTAGGTCCTCGAGGTCTTGCCACATGACTTGACCCCACAGTGGACGGTGTTCTACCAACCAGTTTCCGTTTCCACATATGGAGCCACAACATTAGGCCCCAGAACATCACCCAGCTGTCAGTACAAATACCTAGGGGCCCGGGCTCGTGGCTGATTATCATCCACACAGCCCGTAGCTCAGCCCACTGGCTACTTTGGCCCGTCCCAGTATCAAACCAAATGGTGTCTGTTTTGGGCTGCACACCAATAGCTGTCCAAACGGCTGCAGCTCCTTGGCTAGAACCATCAGTAAACCAGGCATCCTCAGGTACTGGGGACTGTCCTTCTTTATAGGGCGAGGGCTCCAAGTCCTCCCTTCTAGGCAGAGCGCTTGGCTCAGCCTGGGCTACAATCTCCACAGGCCCCAGGACCTGTTGTAGCTCTGTGCTCAAAGGGCTTGAACTAAGGGTGCTATGTTGCTCCAAGTAGGCACCCCACTTGGCGAGGGTGGTGGTGTGTGCCACCCCGTTTTGGGTCCCTGGGTCCATGTACAGACCCACCCCTGGACGGGATAGTTGTTCGAACCAACGCCCGTGCTGTTCCTGTGATGGCTTCTGTGGCCACTAGGGCTGCGTACACAGCAGCCAGCTGTTTCTCTATTAGAGAGTAGCGGACCTCCACTCCTTTCCACAATTGGGACCAAAATCCCACTGGCAACCGGAGATGCTCCTGCCATTGCCAGAGGCCCCAACCCTACCACTCCTGGGTTACCTGAACATCAAGTTCAAATGGGCGGCCAGGGTCCACTACTTGCAGAACCGGTGCCTGCTGCACTGCCCGTTTCATGGCAACAAAGACTTGCTCTATAGCCTCTGTCCAATCCCATGAGGCCCCCTTTTCCATCATGTTATAAAAGGGCCTTGCCATTTGTGCTAAATGGGGTACAAACGCCTGCCAATATCCTAGCAGACCCAAATATGTCTGCAGTTGGGAGACCTTGGTTGGCTGGGGAAAGGGTTGTATTTTGTCAATAATTGCCTCAGGTATGACCTTTGTCTTACCCGACCACACAATACCCAAAAACTTGACGGATAAGGCAGGGCCTTGGACCTTTTCCTCATTCACTGCCAGCGACTTGACTTCAGGTGTCAGAGAAGAGAGGGACCTGCTTGCTCTATATCTGAAAGATAATCAAATGTTAATAAAATGTCATCAACATAATGAAACAAGGCCACAGAGGACAGGTGATCACACTGTGCCAAATCCTGGGCTACGAGCCTGTGGCAGATAGTGGGGCTGTGCAAGTATCCTTGTGGAAGGACTTGAAAAGTCCACTGCCGTCCGTCCCAAGTAAAAGCAAACTGCTCTTGACACTCGGGTGCAATGTCAATGGAGAAAAAAGCATTGGCCAAGTCCACTACATAGTGATATGTTCCCACGCAGTCAGACGATCCATCAAATCGTGTATTGAAGGTACTGCCGCGTGCAAAGGTGGTGTCACCTTATTTAACTCCCTGTAGTCCACAGTCATTCGCCAGGTCCCATCTGGCTTCTTGACAGGCCATACTGGGGAGTTAAAGGGACTGTGCGTCGGCCTCACAACATGTTCCTTCTCTAATTCCAATATTGTATGACCAATCTCCTCCTGCCCTCCTGGCAGGCGGTACTGTCGCACTGTAACCTCGCGCCAGGGCTGTGGCAACACCTGAGGAGGGTGGTGAGCATGCCCGCATGTCACCGCTTTCACCACCTGGATCCGGAGACGGAACTCCTACCGACGTCTGTAAGCTGAGGCCATGTAGCACGTCCACCCCTAGAATATACTCTGGAACGGGGGAGACATAAACCTTGTAGGTACGAGGGGGAAGCCTTCCTATACCCAGTGGTAAGGAAACAGCTTTCACAGTCACAGTCTTTCCCCCGTAGCCATCAATGCAGATTGCTGTTTCAGGGAACAGTTCTGGGTTCCCATAAACAAGACTGCAGTCTGCGTCTGTGTCAACTAGGGCCAAAACCCTCTGCACATTAGAAGGGGACCAATGTATGGACAGTTCCACATGGGGCCTCCGGTCCCTGCTCGTCCCCTCTGACTGGGTACCTTGGCCTTACCCCTAATCAAGTTGAAAGGAGTCGGCCTCAAGCAGCTGCATGAAGTCCTGGAGGGACATGGGTCGCGCTTTCCCAGACTTCTCCTTTAGGCTTCTCCGGAATTGCTGTTCCGGATGCAACTATTTCCAAAGTTCCAGCAGGAGTGCATTGGGTTGTCAGTCTATTTTTTCCCGATCAACTCCTGCTGCCACGAGATCACGCCACATCTGTGCGCATGTTACTCTCTGAGGCCCGCAACCTCGCCCCTTTACTTTTGATTTGGCTTCCAGGTCTCAACTGCATGGACCTCCTGTCTTAACTTCCTTTGCCTCCAGCTTTCAACATCCCCTAGGGTGGCCATGGCAGTTTTAACTTCATGGATCCGTCGCCCCACATAGGGCCTAAGAATGGCAACCAAGGATCCAAAAGCACTCTCAGGTGCAGTATCCAAAACCAGATCTCTCATGCTTGCTGTAAAAAGCTCGTCATCCAGCCCCTGCATATCAGGATTGAAAATAGCATGTCTCATACCCATTTCACGGATGATTTGAGTAAGTTCCGTATATGACTGCCATTGTCTCACAGTGTCTGGCAGCTCGCCAGCCTGTCCCCAAACTGTGTGTACCGCAGCAGTGAGCCACTCCATTAGAGAGTGGTTGCCCTTGGTTTGGGCCAACCTATGGTAGTTCTGTAACCTTTGTTGCAGGGATGGATGCACTATCATAAAGGCTAGCTTTTCCATCTCGCCTGGTGAGCAGAGAATGTTGTTTGGTCAATCATACCATAAACGTAATAGCCAAGCCGAGACTGACTCTCCAGGGCGCTGTCGGTACTGCCTCCCCAGCTCCTGCAACTCATTGGGAGTGTAAGGGGTGTAGGTTGTGAACTCAGTCACAGCTGGGTTGCCTGTAGCAAAGCCCCCGGGGCCCAAAGGTTGCTCACATTTTACCTTTTGCTTCAAGATTGGCCGGGCTTGGGGGTTGGGAGCTACATTGTCTCCACTTGCTTCCTCCACCTCTGCATCAGAGTCTCCACTCTGGGGCCCCTCTTCTAACAGGCGGACCCGAGCTTCTAGCGCATCCAACTGGGACACCTGGTGCAGCACCTGGGCCATTTCATTAAGCGCACTTTCCGTGTTGAGACTCAAGGCCGTGACGAACATCCGGCCCACACGGCCAGCTGTAGCCTTCGCCTCGTCCAGGCAACTGCTCAGCCAGAGCCTGCAGGGCTCTCTCCACACTGGCTGGAGAGCCATCCATGTCTTTCCACCCCTCGTTGGGGGTCCAAATCCTGAGAATATTGGCCACCGGGCACCACACACTGTGTGGGGGCCATCTGTCCTCCTGCCCAGAGTCAGACTCCATTTCTACCTGGCTGGAATCTTGCTCGCCACCCCAGGTGTCCGATTGGGTGGAGGCCTCAGTGTAAGATGTCTGCAACCCTCGGAGCCTATAGCAGCAGCCCACCAAAAAGCTGGTGATGCCTACTATGGCCAACAGGGCGGCATGCCATCTGGAGGCTCGAGAGGACCACTGATTCACCGAGGGGTCACTTCTCTCCCAGGCAGACTGCGCTCCCCGTCTCTGGTGCTGCTCCTCATGGGCTTCCCAAGACTGATTGTTCACATGCACAAACTGCTCCACCATCCTTCGGAGAGTTTTGGACGGCACCATACCTTGCTCTCTGTGCCATTTGTTGTGTGAGGCGGCATGCGGGTTCTCTGCTCCCGCTCCCCACATAAGAACACACGATACAGCTAGGCCAAAAAGGAACACCCACAGAGCCATAGGTAGGGGAGTCACACCACTATCATCTCACTGGCAGCACTATAGTCTCACTGGAGGCTGGATTCACATGACCTACAACCTGCTATTGGCTTCTCTGCCTGCCAACCAACCGACTGTCAACCAGCGCAGCCGCAGCAGTTGTATCAGCGGCTAATTGGCTAACTGGTTACAGCTGATGTCCATCCAGTCATAGTTGATGGCCATTTACTACCTCAGCCAGCACCTTTCCACGTGAGGCTGAGAGCCTGGAAATTGCTCTCTGGGGCTCTGTCCCCACACAAGCCTTATAACTTTTGTTGAAAGCTGGATATGATGTGTTGGGTAACAGGAACTGAGGTAAACAGACCCTTAGAGAGAAGTTTTGCGTTAGCTGGTTAGCAGTTGGGCTGTGTGTAATGTTTGTTGTAGCTGTAGTTGCCGGGGTCTTCAAATTCCTCTGGTGTCCTTATTTTTGTCTCCCCTCTTAGCTTTGGGCTTCCCTAATTACCCCTTGCACAGACAGTGTGCGTGCTGCAGCTCTTTTAGCGGTACTGCACTGCTATTACACTGGAGGCTTGTGACAAGGTAAAAACGTGCGGAGAAGAAGTATTCTATAATCTTACAATTAAATCCCAGGCTTTTGTGGGTCTGTGTCCCTAGGCTGTGACCTTCACAAGTGTCTCTTAGCTTCTTTCTCCTCCTTATGTGAAAATGGAAGGCTAGAGTGGGCTGGATAGGAAGAATGCCCTTCCCTCAGCTGGGATAAGGCTCTGGCAAAGTCTTTTCCCCTGCGGAGTGGGCCTCTGTCACGGAAAAGGCTCGGGGTGTATTTCACAAGAGCACAATTCCCCTCCCACTGCCGGACCAACTACGGGATCTGCCTGGGATCTTCACTGGGAGAATCTGCTGGAGTTCCCATATTTAAAGCCCACTAAACCTCTAAGACTGCAGGTCGGGTTTCTCACTCTCCCACTATTCCACAGTCAGCTTCCAGCAGTTTGTCAAAATTACCGTTTAAGTCTTCTCACCTGTTTCTGTCTCTAGCTGTTTCTGCTCTATGTAAGGAGAGATAGGTTGTGACTCTCCAGATTTGTCTTTTCTCCAGAATTTGGGGTGTTCATTTGCCCTGTGACCTCAGCTCTCTGATGGGTCTAAGGTTAGTCACTGATTCTGTTTGTTCAGCTTTCTTCCAGGTTATAAGTACAGGAGCAATGTCTTCCAAGCTCTTTACATGTCAGAACTGAAACTAGAAATCTGGCCTGGCCTATGGATTTTAACTGGGTAGCTAAAGATCAGTGAGTGTTAAGCTTTTGTCCTCTTATTTGCAGCTGAACTTTAGATCTGGGAATAAAGCTGCCCTAGAAATGCTAGCTGCTCCATAATTATTAGTCCTTTACTCTCCCAGGTGTAGAAATATGTGTGTGGCTCGCACACCCTGGCATATCAGCCTCCAAATTCTTAACCTGGAGTGCAGATTAAAATTCCGACTTCCTGAATCAAAGTTCCTTGTGGTGAGGTCGCAGCAGCTGTGACCTAACAGTAGGGGAAGAAAGTCACCTGTCACCACCAGCACCGACAGTCAGTTCACTATACTACTAGGTGCTTGCTTAGACTAGAGTAACCACTTTCTGAGCCTCGGAAGCGCTTTCTAAAAGGAGGCTGCATGGTACAGTTGGGGCTCTCTCCTCTGGGCTCTGCTCTGGGACTTGGCCAGACTTCAGAGCCAGGCAGTCCAAAGTTGGAATAGAGACTTTGCCCCTACGTATTTGTGTCACTTTGGAAAAGGTACTCCATGTCCCCCACAGGATTCTCGTGCACACTGAATGAGAAACTATCCGATATTCTGAAATACCTGTATGTATCAGGTCTCTCTAGTTCCCTTTAAAATTGTGATCTAGTCATATTATGGGGTAGGTTGGGGTCAGTAGGAAAGAGTAGATGAGAACTCCGTGGTGGCTTTTAGAGGTCACAAAAGCTAAGACATTGCCACTGTGTTCTTTGTCACTGTCACCTCAGTGCTCTGTATACTGTTCTGCTTCCCATAATTATGAAAAGAACATCATCTTTGCGTAAATATGTCCCCCTCTTCCTCCTCTTCCTCCTCCTCCTCGTCGTAGTCACGTACCACAGGGGGCCTGATCCTGGTTCCAGGGGTCAGTCTGCTTGGCCTCGGGGTAATCCATCCCCTTGGTACTCTCTGGTTCAGGAAGGGGTGGTGATCTAACCCTGCTCAATGGGGCATTAGGAGAAGACTGCAGGACTTCTGAGGAAAGTGTTCTCACTCATAAGAAAAGGCCATCGGGAAAGATTGTCTCCTTTTCATCCTCAGGAACTTGCTTGTGTCCTAGAATTATTGTGGCCATCAGGCTTCCAGCCTTAGGATGGAGGCTGATACTGTGAATGGCAGCAGGAGGAGATGGAAAAACAGCTGAGTCCTTAGCTGAATCAAACAACCATCGAGGCCTCAGTACTTCCAGTCTGTGGATAATAAATTTCCTTATTCAGTTAGTTTTAGTTAAGTTCCTTGTTATATGAAAATGGAACAAACTTAAATGACATGTATGTTCAGGCACAAAACAACTCATCAGTGAGTACCAGTCCCTGACTTTTGTCTGTCAGTAAGCACCTACCTCTTAAAACCAGTGGCAGAGCTCATGTTCCCAGGTGAAAGGAAAAAATGTAGATTCTGAACGCCTTGCCTAATGAATGACTGCCAGAGGTCTGACAGCGGTGATTGGCTTCTGTTGTAGACTGAAAAGGAAAGCTTCAGGCAGAAAACCCAGATCCTTACCTTTCTAGGGGGTTCAGAGGTACATTAAATACTTGAGCTCCTAGATAAGCCTGGTTTCAGTTCGCAGAGTCATTGTGTGAAAGTGCACCCTTATGAAATGTCCATAATGTAAAGATATCAGAGCTATCTGCTTTCAATTCAAGGGGCTGTACTGAGGTTGAGAAAGATAAATTCATAGTGTCAACAGTTAGAAAGGTTGGAGAACTTTCCCCGGGCGTACTGCACCAAACAACACAGGCGTCAAAAGAGGTGTATATTTGGGATTTATGAAGAGCTGGGATTTTGCCAGTACAGTGGATCCAGGCACTACAGGACACGGTAGGTGTGGGGACAGAGCCAGGAGTGCAGTTTCTAGGCTCTCGGCCTCACATGGAAAGGTGCTGGCTCAGGTAGTAAATGGCCATCAACTGTGGCTAGTTGGCCGTCAGCTGTAACCAGTGAGCCATTGGCCACTAATATAACTGCAGTGGCTACCCTAGCAGAAAAATGGGGGCTAGCAAGAAGATGGTGGCTGGCAAGCGCGGATTGCAGTTAGCACAGCAGATTGCAGCTAGCAAGTGAGGATGGCTGGCAGAGAGAAGTGAACGGCAGGTTCCGGACAGTGTGGCTCCTGCTTTCTGTGTCTCCAACCCAGCCACCAGTGAGAATATAATGCTATTATTACCCTATCTATGGCTCCGTGGGTGTTCCTTTTTGGCCTCACCATGTCCTGCGTTCTTATGTGGGGAGCGGGACCAGAGACCCTGCATGACACCCTGCATGACACTAGGCCAGTAGTAAAAATGATGGACTGCAATGGACAATTAAGTTGGGAAGGAAGGAAAAGTTGGAGTAGTTTGATACACTAGGAGAACGGGGTAAGAGACAGGAGGTCTGATACACTCCGGTTTAAGTATCTTTTTGATGAGTAACACACTTTGCTATAAGGTATAAAGAACAGAAAATCTGAGGAAGATAGTGACAGTGACAATGGCAGCTTTTAGTGACCATTAACACTAGAGGGATATAGATGTAGCCTAATGGTGAGATTGCAACTACAAAGGCTTCAGTCTCAGCTCTTCTGTTAACCAACTCAGTGAGCTTGGCCAAGTTACTTAACCAGTCTGTGCCCCAGCTTCCCCACATCAAGAACGGAGACAACAACGGCATCTACTCCATAAGTTTGTTTTGAGGATTAAATAAGTCAATGCATTTAGAAGAGCATCTGGTACACGTAAAGCACCCAATAAATTTTAATATCAACGGTAGTTACTATCATAAGCAGTAAAAGGCTCAGGTGTTGCTGTCAGACAGAAGGGTTTGATTTACACTTCCAGAGTCCAAGTTTCTCCCTCTGTGCTACCTGTCCCTCAACACTAGTTCTGTCTATTTCATGAAAACAAAACAAACAAAAAAACCCACGAAAAACAAAGAACAAAAAACAAAAAACCCGACTCTAGTACATGGTATAAACAAACAAATGCTAAAATCGGAGATAATAAAATACTGTGTAAGTATACAGGAGGGAGGAATTACTTCCTACCAAGGGGCAAAGAGTAAGGGTGAGGGTGTCAGAAAGACTTCAAACACACCTAGCATTTGAGCTGAGCCTAAAAGGATGAGTATGTTTCCCGTAGGCAGAGAACGATTGTGAGAGCACTGAAGATTGAGTGAACAGTGTGGGAAAAGGCACGGAAGTAGTCAAGCAGAGGGGATAGTTGGGCTGGGAAATAGCAGGAGAGTCCAGTGTGGCCTGAGTGCAGGCAAAGTGGAGCAGGGCTTGGACAAGGGTGAGGCACCTGAGAGGGAGTGCCTCCTGAAACTGTGTGTCCTTATCTCATTCCAGCCCCCACCCTGACTTGGAAGGATGTGTTGGGAGGTGGAGACAGAAAGGTGGGATTGTATGGAAGGGTGCAGGGCCTTGAAACCCTGCATAGGGAACCTGGTGGTCTCCTATAGAGGTGATCCCACTGAAGGCTGCACTTTGGAAACTGGGGGCAGAGAGTGTCAGTGGGTGCTAATCGTCCGGCAAGGCTGTAAGAAGATACCTTTCCTTCATTCATGACTGGAGAGATGACAATTCCACTCTTAACTTTATCCCCACCCAGGCAGCAACATTTTAGGTCAAATGACATCTGAATGGACCCTGATATTTATTCCATGAGCTAGCCCGTAATATTTATCCAGAAAGGGGACAGAAACAAAACAGCCATATGAGTGATGAGGTCTTTACTTCATCTACACTCCAGAAAAAAATGAGGGATGATCCTGGCCTAGGAGTGATCAGAACAAAAATAATCACCTTCTTTCTTGGACACACACACACACACACCAGTCACCCCGCCCTCTGGCTGAGACGTTAAAAACCCACAGATCTGCTTCGGGATGCCCATGGGACTTAGAGGTATCCGGCTAGGCCACAATGTGAAGGTCCCCAAATATAAATGCAGAACCCCCAGCAGGACTTCTAACCTGAGGGAGCTCTGATAAGGAAAAAAAAAAAATGATAGAGGATTTAAATAATCATCTAAATGCAGGGATATGTCACATAGGCTACTTTTTCACCCATAATATACGGGTGGGCTCTACCTCCTTCACTTTATTGTTTATGTATGATGCACAGGATCAGAGGTAGGTTTACAGATATTAATCTAGGGGTTTCTCCTAAAAATAGGGATGCATGGCACCATTGTTGCGACATCAGTTCTTTGACATCAACCACCTGAAGGTAGCATCAGACTCCACAGATTTAAAGGGGCAGTCCCCAACAATACTGTCCCCCTTCAGATAAGATGCCAGTTACAAGTCTTGGGGGGCCACCCATACTTCTGACTGACCAGTTATAAATTCAGCGGTTCCCATGACCCCCTCAGATTTGATAATTTCCTAGAACAATTCACAGAATTCCCTAAAAGTGCTGTTCTTCGAATTATAGTTTTATTATAAAGGATACACATAGGACAAGGTCTGGAAGGGTCTTAGACACACAGCTGTCATGCCCTCTTCCCATGGGTTCAGGGCATATCCCCCTGCCCAGATATCATTGTGTTTACGAACCAGGAAGCTCCACAAAGCCCAGGGATTCTTTTTACTGGGGATTTCATATGTAAGCACAATTAAATCAGTGGCCACCTGACTGAACCCCAAATCCAGCCCTCCTTCCTGCAGTGGCCAAAGTTCCAACTCTAATCAAGTGGTTGGTCCTTCTGGTGACCAGGCCCCATCATGAGGACATCTAAGGGCCCACCAGAGATCGGTTCATTAGCATAACAAAGACACTCCTATCACTCAAGGATTCCCGAGGTTTTTTGAAACTGTGCCAGGAACCAGGGAGAAAGGCTAGATCTATTCTTTCTATACCACACCACGTTTGAGGTATTTGTTCTCCTATGTCAAACTCTAAAAACACACAGACACAGACCAGAGACAACAGAGCTTGAGTGGAAAGACCGCAACCTGAACATTGGCCCCCACACTTAGATCACCTTAATTCTGGAGTGTGGAGGAAAGACGATAACCAAAGAGGCAGGGGTAAGAGAGGAGGAGGTAGTCCTAGGCCTCAGTCTGTAATTTTACCCCACATACCCACTGTTCAATCCTAGCTTTTCAATGTAAGCAGGAGGGCCTGAAGTCGTATTACAGCAGCGTTTCAGCCTATACTGAGGATAAAAATAAGGATGTGAGAAGTGTGGACGGAAAAGGGGCCACGTGTTAAACCTGACAAGCTCAGGAGAACTGAAAATAACCACATAGGATGGCGTGAACATAAACATTCCTAACTAAGGTGGGCCATGGCGGGAAGTCACATCCTTGGCCTGTAGCTTCCTTGACAAAGGTCAATCTTGACCTTAAGTGAGCCTATCTGTGGTCTTTTTACATCTAAGATACCATACCCTTGGAATGTCAGAGTAATCCCTTTTTCCGGACCCCCCAGGGGGCACAACCCAGCACACCAGAGCAGGAAACTACAAAATCCCCCACTGTTATCTCGTTCCCCAAATACCATCTCTAGGTGCTGTAAAATGCTATTATCTATCCTGTACCCACCAATGTGAAAAAAACATGTGTCTCTCCACTTTGCTCTTTATCCAATCCCAGAGATTTCCCCACTTTGCTTTCTCTCACCCTCTTGATCTACAACCAATGGATTTCATGTAACCTTCCTCCTTTGATTCTAATGTATAAAATAAGTTGCAAAACGGCCATTTTCCGGAGCATTTTCTCAGTCCGAGACTTTGCTTCCCGGCAATTGTCGTCAGTTTGGCTCAGATAAACTCTTATAAGCTTTCTCTTAGACTGGATGTTTTTTCGTTGACTGTAGTAGGTTAGGGAAAGGAACTACTTCCGAGGGACACTTTCCTAAACTGCCTTAGTAGCCAGCCTTGGGGCATCAGGGGGGTAATATTCTGTTAGAGAGAGGACAAGGACTTACCAAGGGCTGCTACCTAGGATGAGAACACGGGGAAGAGCCCTAAGAATCGGAGAGAGAGCAAAACACGGAAGAGAGCAAAGTGTCTGCAGAGGGGAACCTATGAGACCAGGCATAAAGCAGTTTCTGCAGGTGTTTCCCAGAAAGAGCCTGCCCTGCCACCCAGAAATGAAAAGGGAGGGAGCCTCAAACGGAGTCGCCCCAGATGGGAGGGAGCTGCTGCCTGGGGCTGAGATCCAGAGATCCTCTTGGGGGATGAGAAGCTTGGCGGTATCCCAATGAGAAATCCTCCGTGAAGGGCCCACCGCATCTAGGTTCCCTCCTCCTGAGTCTGTCAGCCTCCCTCTTCCCTAGAGCTGCCCAGATTTGGGTTCGTTCCTCTCTCGCATCTCAAGGCAGCTGGAGCCTGGGAGCATAAGGCAGGCGTATTCTCCCCTCCTTCGCCCCCACCCTACCCCAATTCTGAGCCGGTCTCAGCCATCCCCATCGTCAGGAACAGACAGACCGCGTAGAGAGTGAGTGGCGAACAGATGGGAGGACAGGGGTGTGCGCAAGGTCCCATCCTCACACGTGCTTTTCCAGAGCCAGTGGCATCACTGGTTTACACGAATTGGGCGTCCACGAAGGTCACTTCACCGCTTCCTCTCTCTGGGCTTCCCTGAAGCCAACTCCCTCCATGTGTCGTCCACCTCCCCCACCCACACCTAGAAACGCAGACTGAAAGACCGCTGTGCCGGGAGCGGGGAGCGGGGGCGGGTGGGGGGCGTTCAGAAGGCAGGAGGGGGCGGGAGGGGCCGAGCCACTTACTGCACCCGGATCTAGTCTCAGCCACCACGTCCCCGCGGATGCCATTTCGGGGCCTCGCACCCACCTGGTCCGCCAGCGAGCGATCGCCGCTTCTCTCCGCGTGTGCCTCCCGCAGGATGACTTCCTGCCTCTTGAGCTCCGGGCAACAGGCAGACCCTGCTAAGACGCTCGCGACCGGCCGCGGGATTGTTTCCTCTACCAACAAATGCTGCAGCTCGGGCCGCTCGAGAGAGTAGTTTCCAGGCTAGTGCGGCGTGGCGAAACACCCCCCCCACACACACACACACACACACGCACCCTACCTAGCTACCTCACACCTGCACACCCTACCGAGCACCCTACCACTCCTCCCGCCGCAGTGGGCCAGTCGTCACGCGTACGTCCTTCCCGTCTCTTTTGCGTGGGACGCACCTCGAGGCCCGCCCAACGGAGGGCGTGGTCACGTGACCCACCGTCGGCCCACGTGACCTCGCGGGCAGCCTGGCTGCCACAGCCCTGCAGCACCCGGGACAGAAACTTCTGCTTGTGAGGTTGAGCTGCCTGCTAGCAGAACCTGCAGCTCCTGACCGTGGCGAAGACCGGGAGCTGAAGGAAGGCGGGGTAGGGAGCCCGCGCTTCCAGCCCGAGGCCTGGCCTTTGCCCTGTAGGAGCCCAGCGATGGCGGGGGAACATTCCATGAGGGGTTTGGAGACGAACTGACTTTGAATGTTCTGTCCAAAACTCAGGGCGACATGTTAAAACACACCCAGGATCGATCTGTCCTCAAAAACCCTGATGGGCAAAATAAACGCTGAAACGCCAATTTCCAGCACCGGGATGATCCCTGTTAAAACTTGTGGTTTGTGAAGGGAGGCAAAACTGCTCCTTTGACCTATTTCCACAAATCTCGCATACTAGAAAGGGAGAAAAAAAGCATGCTGCACTGCCAGAAAAGTTACACAAAACTTGGGTAAACACAGCACAGGTTACTGGGTATTATTTCAGTGCAGTGCTCCGCTTCACTTTTTATTGATCCAGCACGTTTTGAAGCCTGAGAGGCTGGTGTTAAACTGTAGAAATTTTGTCTCATAGATACTGGAAATGACTTATGTCCAGTGGAACAGACATCAGTGGTTACAATTGATTGCCTTTAAGATATTAACTAGTTTTGTATTTAACCCAGCAATGTTATCCTAACATTTGTTAATCTTCTACATATGAAATTTAACATTATTTTGTTTTTATTATGATTATATTGTGTATGTTGTATGCACACATACAGTATCTCCTTCAACCACTTTCATAATCTAAGTATTTCTTCATTGTGTTGAAAAATCTTTTGCATGTTCATTTCTAATTTGAGTCATAATTTTACCTTTTCAACAGTTAACAAAATCCTCAGACAAAACTGAAGTAACATTTTCACCGTGTCTAAAAATAATAAAATCTATTTCTCACAAGTCTGGATTCCCTCTCCAAACCAACTCTATCCCTGTGTTCTGTGATTTCTATCTGAAAGTATGGCATGATCATTTTACTTGTTGTGGAAGATATAACAAAATAGTTATCATTTTAAAGTGTACAATTCAGTGACATTAAAATTAAGTACATCCACAATGTTGTGCAACCATTGCCACTGTCTACTTCTAGAACTCTGTTGTCACTCCAAAGGAAATGTTATGATCTTTTGAATACAAGTCATGTAAAAATACTGCCATCTTTGTACAGTCGACAGATTAATATAAACATATCGACCTGGATAATTTATGTTTCTTTAAACATTTCATTTAAAAAGTTAGTATTCCTTAAGTCTCACTCTTTCCCAACTTTTGTAAGTGGTTTTATCTCTAAAAATTCTTTCTAACACATATAGTTTATTCATTTATATAACTGTATCCTTTCTAACATGTCTGCCTATAACTTGAGGCACTAGATGTAAACATGTTAGAAGAAAAAGCCCTGTATTATTAATTTTTCTATTTGCCTAATGTCTGTCTCTGACAATTGTTTTTAGGATTGTAGATTTTTTAAATGTATTTTTTAAAAGTAGGTTGACAATGGTTAATAAAATTACGTAAGTTTCAAGTGTACATTTCTGTAATGCATCATCTATATATCACATTGTGTGCTCATCACACAGTCAGTTCTCCTTCCATCCCCATATATTTGACCCCCTTTATCCTGATCTACCACCCCCCTCCCCCCAACCCTCTGGTAACCACTAAACTATTGTGTCTATGAGTTTTTGTTTCTTTGTCTGCCTTGTTCCTCCATTTCCTTCAGTTTTATATCCCACACATGAGTGATTTTGTTTTAGGCTATGGAATATATGAAGTATCTTAGAAAATCATACTGAAAATGCATAGAAATTGTGTTTATTCACACGGTTTTAAAATGGGATCTAATTTCCATTGATGTCACTCACATTCTTCTCTATTTCACTGGACATAAAAGCGTCAGTGTCATTTCATGCCAATGAACAGACCATTTTTAATAGATGAATGGCATTTCCTTAATACTTTCCTTGGACTGAGACCACAAAGAGAATCTTACTCCTGACTCCATTTAGTTGGTGTGCTATTCTACTCTTTCATCCTTTAGGTGGCACTGAAGCAACATCTGCACTTTTGAGTTGTAAAATGTGCAGATTTGCCAACTTAGCTCTCCAAACCAGCCTCATTCCAACTACATCCCTCAGTAAACTTGTCTCACCTAATTCAGGCAGACAGGGTATGTCCTCGCTACCGGAGCAGATTTCAAGTTACACTTTTCTTCATACCACCACTGCTCACTCCCAAGAATGACCTAATGGTTTGTCTTACCCTAGTCCTCGGTGACCAATTTAAGTGGGTCCCTCTTCTCGGAAGCATTCCTCAAGTACCAAGGCCCACAGTAGTCTCTTCCTTCTTAAGCTCCAGGAATGGAATTTTCCAATGAGGGTATGTTTGTCATGCTACTGATTATCTATGTTTGTCAGTGTGCACAAAGCACCAGCATCTGGATTTTACACTGAAGGAGGGTCACTTCTGCCAGTTTTCACCCAGAACTTTATTGAAAACACAGACTCAAATGGAGAACCATTTGTTTAAAACAACGAATAGCAGGGTAGCTTACATAGGCGAGTCAGTTCATTGGAAGCTCAATACAGAAAAATACCACAATCTGGACAGCAAGACAAATATCAACAAATATGTTTTCAGCTCTAATGTTCATTTGGCATCCACAAAATGAGCCAGCTCAAACCAAGAATTGGATCAAGTTAACATCAGCATTAAAAATATAAGTTACAACATAAAACCAGGCTGTGAAAACGAAAGCCACTACTCAGGGCTCTTTGGGAACATCAGGCCGATCAGAGGCAGGTGGTTAATCATATTAGCTTTGTTGTCCCCCCTCAGGATCAGGATCATGTTGATTGTCTATCTGGGTTTGTAGGTCCTTGGCTAAGTTCTCAAATTCATGAAATGCAGCAATAAGTGGCTCCAGACTGAAATCATCATCAATTAAGGCCATTGTTCCATTCCTTATAATATTACTGATATTCCTAAACATTTTAATAACAATTTGAATATTATCATTTGACTCTTCTATGTTAAAGAGACCCACAAATATCGAGAGAGCTTTGGCATTGAATAGTTTTTTGGCCACCACAGCATTTTCAGACAAATTCAACAGCATTTTCAGAACGTGAAACTTTGTTGTTGCATTTCCTGTGACTAATAGGGAGAGAAACACAGACATATAATTGGCAACCAGTGTGTGATAGTCAGTAGTTGTAGTGAGGTATCTAAGCAGCCTTAATCCAAGCAGCTGCTCAGGGGAATCCACGGTTTGTGCAAGGGTTTCCTCACACACTTGACATATGAATGTCTCAATCATGTTTAGATTTGGATACGGGGGAGCCATGAGGATCATATTTTCCAAAAACTGTGTCCTAACTCGGGAGGAGGGATAATTGAGCAAGGTTTCAATAAGTGAGACGACACCCGAATCCCGAATGAAATCTCGGGTAAATTGAGAAGCACTTCTCATACCCATTGCGATTTTAGATATTTCCTGAATAAAAGGATCTCGGATTTTGTCCATTAACAGAAGGAGTTCTTCAAACTCTCCAGAACCAATTTTAAGTTCACACTGGATGCAGCTGCAGGACCAACTCTCAGGCTCTGCACTCTCCCTGGTCCTAAGGTGCTCCCGAATTTCCCTGACTGACCTGTAGGATGGTTCATACTGAAATGGGAATTCAGGATCAGCCTGATTGCGCTGAAGTACAGATTCCTGCTCTTCCCCTTCTGGGGTACGTTCTGCATTCTGGGGCTTTTCCTCAAACAGTTCAGCGAATGCGGCTGCTGCTGCTTCTTCAGGAATTCTAAAGGGGTTTGGGGATGGGAAACCAACGAAATAACAAGGACCAGGTTTGAACTCAACAGTGACCTCTTCCCAAGTTTGGGGTCTGGATGATGTATTAATTTCCTCAGCTGAATCGTGGAACCTGGGACTAGCCTTGTACACCGGATTGGGATTTAGGTCAAAGCAGGCCTCATCCCTGTCCCAGAACCAGGATCCAAATATGGCCTCTTCTTCAGACTCTGGCCTGGTCTCTTCTCTGGCCACAGCCCCCAAACTGAACTTTTCCTCAGTCTCAAACGAGGATCCACCGATGGCCCCCTCCTCAGCCCCTGGCATGGACTCACAGATGACAGAAGCCCCGGCCTCCGTACCGGCCTCTTTCTCTGCCCAGAACCAGGACCCAATGATGACTTCCTCCTCAAACCTGGGCTCCTGTTTGACCCTATCACTGTTATCAACATCTTTCTTGGCCCTGGGCTTCAGGATAGTACTGGGCTCTGTCTTGTCTCTGAGCCTGAATCTATTATCGGCTTCTTCTCCAGGCACAAACCAGGACTCCTTAAAGTACTCATCTTCAGACTCAGAAACATCCTCTATCTTTGTCCTGAGCTTGGACCTAACATTTGCCTCATCTCTGACTCTGGGCCTGAACAACATATTGGTATTTTCTCCAGCCCACAAGCAGAATGGGTTGCCAGACTCCTCCTCAGATCCAGACCAAGAATCAATATAGGGATCTGGCTTGGATCTCGGCCTAGATCTGGTGTTAGGCTGATATTTAGCCCTGTGCCTGGACCTGGTATTGGACTCTTCCCTGGGCCACGATCTGATACTGGCCTCTTCTCTAGCCCAGAAGGAAGACATCGTAGAGGTCTCATCTGCTGACCAGAATCCAGATTCATTAGAGCCCTCCGCTCTGGCCCTGGGCCTGGGATAGCACCAAGACCCAGTATCAGTTTCCTCCCCTGATCCAAACCAGGGTTGGATTCCCATCTGACCCTGAGAACCAGGAAAGATCTCAGCATCCACCCTGAGCTGTTCCCTATCTACAGATAGGGACATAGGTTTAGCACCTGACCCACACTCAGTACTGAGCAGTGGCCAGGCTTCTGCATTGGTCTGGGGCATGCCCTCTGTTTGGGACATTGCCTGAGCCCCAAACTCAGTCTGGGCCCAAGCCTGGGCTTCTTCCTTGTGCCTTGGCCCAGTGATTGCCTTGGCCTCAGTTTTAGAACATGCCCTACCTACTGCCCTGGCCTCTGTTTTTGGCCTTGCCCCAGACATTCTCTGGGCTTCACTTCTGGACCTTGCCACAGCCATTACTTGGGAATCAGTTTGGAGCCCTGACCCAGCCATCACCTGGGACTCCGTTTCAGGCGTTGCCCCATTCATAGCCTTGGATGCAGTTTTGGGCCTTGCCCCAGGCATTACCTGGGCCTGGGTCCTAACCTTGGGTCTGACCACCATCGGGACTTCGTTCTCTCTCTCAGCCCCACCTGCAACCTCTTCTCTAGCCTTCTTTTCAGCCTTGGCCTGGGCACCAGGCTCAATCTCAGCCCCAGTCATAATACCAGTTACAGAGAAGAGGCAGTTAAATACCAGTAACACAGTCCCCGCCTCTACCACAATTCTGTATCTTCACACTGATCTTCCAGTGATTCAGGCGATACAATTGGAAGAGAGTCAATCACCAGTCCAGCAGCCAACCAGCCTCCTTCCCAAGACCAGCCTCAGCCAATATCACAGACAGAGTGCCAAAGAGGCACAACCAAGCAGGGGGAGGATGGATGGTTCCCAAGTGGGTGCAGACCTGTTGAGGGTGGTGGTCAGCAGCAATTCCAGCACCATCAGAGATGCCACTGGAGGTGGATCTAGGGAGAGAGAAGGACATGGGGCCTTGAGCCTCTTGGAACTGTGTCACTCCATGTAGAGACTCACACAGAGACTGGACCTTGAATTCCTGGTGGAGCTGTTGGGCCATTAGAAAGTCTCTCTGTCACATTCATTTTGCCCACAACTGCCACACTATTTGGCCTGCCACCAAACAGGTGTGAGATTTGTGGGAAAGTATGTTGGCAATGAGAGAGGTTGAGGAGTCCTGAAACTAGACCCTAATTACTGTTGTGACTGCACTGGTCTCCACTATCCGACCCGAAGTTTACCCATCTCATACCAACCTTCTCTGATGTGGTGCAATTTCCCACTCCGTGCTTCATTCCAGGGGTACCAATTACACCCTAGAGCAGAAGGGTGTTCCATGGACAAGCAAACGCACAGGAAAAAATGGAGTCTGAGGGTTTGGTTGACAGGCAGACACCCTGACCCCTGATGCAAATATCTCTCTTTCTGTTTAAGGGTCCAATTTGTCTAACGTTTCCTGTCTCCTGGTCCCTGATCTCAGGTCTTCTCCTCCGATTCACAGCCCAATTCGCACCTACCCCAATATTCGTAATATCTCCTGCAGGAAATGGACAAGGAATGCTGGGACAGTGTGCAAATCTGGCAGAGAGCAGGAGAGGTGAATCAAAGACCTGCCATGATCTTACTCTGTCGCTATCCCCTGCATTTCCCCCTTCACACCAACCTCCAGAGAATTGAGCCAGTCTCTTCCTCCTTTCCTTCCTTGCAGAAGTGACCAGTCTTAAAGTAAGCCTAGGGACAAACGGATGAAAAGAAAGACAGTCAGAAGACCATGGTAACAACTGAGCACTTGGTGGACAGACCAACACCAATGATGGGAGTCCACATGTGATCTGTCTTTCAACATTTAAGGTCTTCTAGGTAGAACGTTCTCGTTTTACTAAGGCCCTCTGTTTCAGGGTTCCAGATAACGACATCTTTTCTTGACGTCAGTCTTCTCATTGCTGCCGTATTCCAATTCTGAGGATTCACC
The DNA here is from genome assembly GCF_004115265.2 of Rhinolophus ferrumequinum. Classification (NCBI taxonomy): domain Eukaryota; kingdom Metazoa; phylum Chordata; class Mammalia; order Chiroptera; family Rhinolophidae; genus Rhinolophus; species Rhinolophus ferrumequinum. The sequence goes on from NC_046284.1 coordinate 52,048,085, forward strand.
ACTAGGTGCACCACATCCCTTTGCCTTGGGCAGCATAAAATGGGGGAAGGGAGCCTGCATATTATAGAAAACAGGTTGTGCAGTGGTACTTGTAACTGTGACTTCCGTCTCACCCTCGCCTCCGATCCCATCTTTTCCTACCCCCAGTTAGGGATGGAGGTAAGGGAGGAAGCCAAGGGAAGTGCCTAGGAACTGGTACGGAGGGAAATTTTAGGATTTATTCCTGGATGCCTAACCCGCTCTGGTCATAGTCACCCAACCCCAATTCGTGTCTCCAGTCAATGGCGGCTGCCCACCCCCCATCCCCACACACCTCCAGAAATCCAGGCTATTTTCCTGCTCCAACTTTTTCTCAAGCAGCTCCGCAGCAGATGCACCCCGCCACCTGAAATCGCCAACCTACCACGCAGACGGGAGACTTTGGCACCAAAGAGGCGCCTGTGGGAAGGGACAGCCCCCAGGACGCGGGGCCCAACAGACCCTTTCCAGAATCAGGGCCCGGAATAGCCAACGCCCCCGCCCCGGCGCCCCCATCTCTGCTCCGGCTCCACCATTTCTCCCGCACCAGCCTCCCCCACAGCCATCTCCGGGAAAGCTGGCTGTGGAGAGGCCGGCGTGGATAGCTTCCCCCAGGAGCCCAGGGAGCATCTGAGGCCACCCCTGGGCCCTGGACCCTGGGTCCGGCCCGCACCCGTCGCCGCCGCAACCTCAGCGCAGGGCTCCCCGGCGTTGCGCACCTCTCTCAGGAACCGGCTTCGACCCTGTAGCCGCCTCCGCCTCTTCGCTGGGCTGCCTGGGACTGGGCGCGGGTGTAAGCTGGTCGAGAGTGTGGACCCACCCCGCCCCATGCACCCCCACTTGCCTTTCCAGGCTCGGGGCCCGGGTGGCCGGCCTCCCCTCCTCTCGGACCTCCTCGGAGTCCCACCGCCTTGCGCGCGCATCAAATTGCAAAGAGGCGTCCCGCCCTTCGCTCCGCTGCACCAAACACGGCAGGGGGTGCGCAGGATGCGGCACGAACCGCTGGCTGGGGGTGTAGGGAAAGCGGGGCGGAGGGAGACCGGACGAATGGGCTCGACGACCCCTCCCCTGCCAGACGCCCCGCAGTTCCGACCCGGAGGGGGCGGGGCCGGGAAGAGCCCCAGCGCATGGGGCGAATTAACGCCCGCCAATCGGGCTCTAAGGACCTCCGCGGCCCCCTGCCGGGTACCCCCTACAACATTTCCGGTTCTACAATCTACGGGCAGCGCGGGCGGGGGTGGGGGAGCATGTTCGCTAGGTCAGGAGCAGCTTCGCTGCGTGTGGATACAAAGCGCCCCTAGGTGTATATGAACCCCCAGAGTGCTGGGTTCTACCCACCTCCCTCCTGCCGTCTCACTTCTGGACGCTGCTGGGAGAGGGGCTGTGAGAATGCTGCCCGGATGGGGAGAGGCCATCTAAAGCTAGACCGACCCTGAAGTCCTGAGGTGCCCCCCCAAGTTCTTTCATTGTTTGGGGGGTCAGGGAGGACAGGAAGTGGTGGGGTCTGCCATGGAGGCCTCACCACTGCCCCTCTTCTAAAGGCAGACCTAGACCTCTAACCCTAGGAGAGAATCCACTGCTCTGTACCCAGATTCATCCTTGCTGCCACACTGCTTTTTTTCACATTCGAAATAGTAACACGTGTTGCCATTTTGTGGTCCCCACAGTGCCCTAGAAAGAGGGCCTTTCCCTGTCTGGACCCGCACCGGGTCATAGAATTCTCCCTGTGTGTGGCCTCACATCCAAGTAAGTGTCAGGCATCAGATAGGGTCGCTCCGGGTTCCTCTTCCTCTGTTCTATCAAGTCTTGTCTTACAATCCCATCCAAGCTCTCATGATTTTTGGCACTGTGGAAATGTGGCAGGGATTAGAAGCATTTTAGGTCTCGGCCACTTGCCGTAAGCACCTATCCAGTTTGCCCAGTCATTCCTTGGAGAAAGCTGCATCATGCACACACTTCCCCAAGACAGCCCTGGTGGGGTTTGTTTTTTTGTTTTTGTATTTTTTTTTAGGAATTAGAAATATCTTCATGAACTGACATGGTAAAATCACAAAAGCATATTTCTAAATAAAAAAGAATGGTACAAAGTAATAAATATGTTACGGTAACATTTGTGTAAAAAGGTGAGAATTTTATGTGTAAAATTTCTCTGGAAGGATACTAAAACTGATACAACTTTAGGATACTAAAGTTGATTCTAGGGAAGTAAGGTGACTGGGAAAAAGAGTGGGAAGGAGAGAATCTTTTTTTTTAATTATTTTTTAAATTTATTGGGGTGACAATTGTTAGTAAAAGGAGAGGATCTTTTAAACGTTTAAAATTAGAACCACAGGATGTTACCTAATCAAAAATAAGAAAATAAAAACGAAAGGGCGGTCAGATACTAGGTTAAAAGAAAAAATATATAAGAGGTATCATTCATGTCATCCATCCTTACCTCTAGATCAAAGATGAAATGCTACTGGAGTCTTTTTGATTTTGGTACAGTGAGTGGTTTCAGACCGTGATTTAGTTTAAAAATCTAAAGTGCCGAGATTTGAGAATGCCAAGAACAATTTCCTAATATAAAAAAAGGGAAGAATGCTATACGATTAATGTATTTCTTGGTTCAGGTCTTCCTTAGGAAGAGAAATGCAGGAACAAAATAAAAACCTAAAGGTGGATGGAAACTGGTCATAGAAAACCAGAAGACAGCATCTTTCAGGAAAGAAGTATAAAAATTAAAGAACATCAGCTCAGAAAAGTAGGTTTTTCAGAGGCTTGGGGAACTGGTAGGATTAATACAATGGAAAGAATATATAAAAATACAGTTACCCAAATTAACTTGGATGCTTTTTAAATAGGCATCTCTGTGGGTACAAAGTTTACCAACATACAGGAAAGATAACAAGATACCAGACTGGCTAAACTCTGAATTTTAAGGTAACAAAATGGAAACAAGTCAAAAAGAAAAAATCAGGCCAGATTATTGAATTGGAAGGTAGAGAAACAGTATAGTTGAATAAGGTTAAAAAAGTTAACTCTAATACAGAAAATAAAAACAGCCAATCAAACCAACAGGGTTTTTTTTTTGTCAGCATCTACTAAATGTTCAGTATTATGCTGTACAACTTTTCTTTAAGTTTGCTTTTGAGTTTTTCAAGAGCATATAAAATTGTAAATTAGGAAATCCAAGAAAAGCGTTTTTCCCAGATAATAAAGAGAAAACATCATAATCAATAACCACAAAAAGGCAATAACTTTTACGGTTCACTTTACCTCTTTTACGAACCTCCAACCCTCATTAATCGCCTCTTTTTAATGCCAAAGTCAACTGTTGTTAACCAATATGAAGTCCATAGGCAACACTGGGTAGGAAATAAAACAAGGGAAGAAAAGGACCCTAAAGTGTTTTAAAAAGTAAGATGTATCCAAAAACCATATGAGGACTGGCATCTTAGGAAATGTTAAAAGATTTCTATAAATAACAATAATAGCTAATATTTGAGTGCTATATACCATGAATTTTATAATATTCTGGGCACTGTGCCAAGTACTTTGCATAAATTAACTTATTCCTCCTCATAAAACCTAAGGGACAAAAAACATATATATATATATATATATATTTATGTAATTTTATATATATATATATGATTTAACAAATGACAACAAGGGTGCTAGAAGTTACAGGAGTTATCCAAGGTCACACGGCATCTTTTTTTTTTTAATTAAAGTTTAGTAAAGTTACATAGATTTCAGGTATACAATTATGTATTACATCATCTATAAATCACATTGTGTGTTCACCACCCAGGTTCAGTTCTCCTTCTATCACCATATATTTGATCCCCTTTACCTTCATCCACCACCCCCGCCCTCACCAACTGATAACCACTAAACTATTGTCTGTGTCTATGAGTTTTTGTTTCTCATTTGTTTGTCTTGTTCTTTTGTTGTTTTTGGTTTATATACCATATATCACTGAAATCATATGGTTCTCTGCTTTTTCAATCTGACTTATTTCGCTTAGCATTATAACCTCAAGGTCCATCCATGTTGTCACAAATGGTCCTATTTCATCTTTTCTTACCGCCGAATACTATTCTATTGTGTATATATACCACAACTTCTTTATCCATTCATCTATTGAAGGACATTTTGATTGTTTCCATATCTTGGCCACCGTAAATAAAGCTGCAATGAACACTGGAGCACACGTGTCTTTATGCATAAATGTTTTCAGATTCTTTTGGTAGATACCCAGTAGAGGGATTGCTGGGTCATATGGTAATTCTATTCGTAATTTTTTGAGGAACCTCCACACTGCCTTCCATAGCGGCTGCACCAGTTTGCATTCCCACCAACAGTGTATGAGGGTTCCTTTTTCTCCACGGCCTCTCCAACACTTGTTACTATTTTTCTTGTTGATGATAGCCATTCTGACTGGGGTGAGGTGATATCTCATTGTGGTTTTTATTTGCATTTCTCTGATGATTAGTGATGTTGAGCATTTCTTCATATGTCTATTTGCCATTTGTATGTCCTCTTTGGAGAAATGTCTCTTCAGGTCGTCTACCCATTTTTCAATTGGGTTGTTTGTTTTTTTGTTGTTGAGTTTCATGAGCTCCTTGTATATTTTGGATATTAGCCCCTTATCAGAGGCACTGTTTGAAAAAATCTCCCATTCAGTTGGTTGCCTCTTTATTTTGTTGATGGTTTCTTTGCTGTGCAGAAGCTTTTAAGTTTCATATAGTCCCATTCACTTGTTTCAGCTTTTACTTCCCTTGACTTTGGAGTCAAATTCATAAAATGCTCTTTGAACCCAAAGGTCCATAAGTTTAGTACCTATGTTTTCTTCTATGCAGTTTATTGTGTCAAGACTTATGCTTAAGTATTTGATCCATTTTGAATTAGTTTTGGTACATTGTGACAGATAGCAGTCTAGTTTCGTTCTTTTGCACGTGGCTTTCCAATTCTCCCAGCACCATTTATTGAAGAGGCTGTCTTTCCTCTATTGTATGTTTTTAGCTTCCTTGTCAAAAATTCTCTGTCCATATTTATGTGGTTTTTTTCTGCATTCTCAATTCTATTCCATTGGTCTATCTATGTGTCTGTTTTCCTGCCAATACCATGCTGTTTTGATTACTGTTGCCCTGTAGTACAAGCTAAAGTCAGGGAGTGTGATACCTCCAGCATTGTTCTTTTTTCTTAAGATTGCTTTGGCTATTCGGGGTCTTTTGTGGTTCCAAACAAATCTGATGATTTTTTGTTCTATTTCTTTAAAAAATGCCATTGGGGTTTCGATGGGGATTGCATTAAATCTATATATTGCTTCGGGTAATACGGCCATTTTAACTATGTTGATTCTTCCAATTCATGACCACGGAATGTCTTTCCATCTCTTTGTGTCTTCTTCTATTTCTTTTAAAAATGTCTTATAGTTTTCAGCATATAGGTCTTTCACATCCTTGGTTAAGATTATTCCTAGGTATTTTATTCTTTTTGCTGCAATTGAAAAAGGAATTGTGTTTTGTTTTTTTATTTCTTTTTCTGAGATTTCATTGTTAGTATATAGGAATGCAATGTACTTTTGTATGTTGATTTAGTAGCCGCAGCTTTACTGTATTCGTTGATTGTTTCTAATAGCTTTTTGGTGGAGTCTTTAGGGTTTTCTATATATAGCATCATGTTATCTGCAAAGAGTGACAATCTAACTTCTTCATTTCCAATTTAGATGCCTTTTATTTCTTTCTCTTGCCTGATTGTTCTGGCGAGGACTTCCAACACTATGTTGAAAAGCAGAGGTGATATGGGACAGCCCTGTCGTGTTCCTGAACATAGAGCAAAGGGCTTCAGTTTTTCACCATTAATTATGAGATTAGCTGAGGGCTTGTCCTCTATGGCCTTTATTATGTTAAGGTACTTTCCTTCTATACCTATTTTATTAAGTGTTTTAATCATAAATGGACGTTGTATCTTGTTAAATGCTTTTTCTGCATCAATTGATACAATCATATGATTTTTGTCCTTGACATTGATGGATTTGCATATGTTGAACCATATTTGTGCCCCTCGGATAAACCCCACTTGGTCCTAATGAATTATCTTTTGTAATGTATTGCTGCATTTAATTTTCTAGAATTTTGTTTAGGATTTTTGCATCTGTATTCATCAGAGATATTGATCTGTAATTCTCTTTTTTGAGTTGCCCTTGCCAGGTTTTGGTATCAGGGTAATGTTGGCTTCATAAAATGAGTTACAGAGTACTGTCTCTTCTTCAATTTTTTGGAAGAGTTTGAGCAGTATTGGTATTAGATCCTCTTTGAAGAATTGGTAGAATTCAGTAGTGAAGCCATCTGGTCCCGGACTTTTGCTTTTGGGAAGTTTTTGGATGACTGATTTAATTTCGTTACGGGTGATCGGTCTGTTTAGATTTTCCAGTTCTTCATGGTTCAGCCTAGGAAGGTTATATGTTTCTAAGAACTTGTCCATTTCTTCTAGGTTATTGAATTTGGTGGCATATAGCCCTTCATAGTATTCTTGGATGATCCTTCGTATTTCTGTGGCATCCGTGATAACTTCCCCTTTTTCATTTATGATTTTGTTTATTAGTGTCTTTTCTCTTTTTATCTTGGTGAGCCTAGCCAAGGGTTTGTCAATTTTGTTAATCTTTTCAAAGTACCAGCTCTTTGTTGTATTAATTTTTTCTATTGTCTTTTTGTTCTCTATTTTATTGAGTTCTAGTCTGATTTTTATTATTTCCTTTCTTCTGCTGATCTTGGATTTCATTTGTTCTTCTTTTTCTAGTTCTTTAAGGTGTACCGTGTGGTTATTTATATGGGATTTTTCTTGTTTCTTGACATAGGCCTGTAATGATATAAATTTCCCTCTTCTAACTGCTTTCACTGCATCCGAAAAATCGGAGGCATAAGTATTCATGACTGTTATGTCTTCTTGTTGTATACTCCCCTTTACCATTTTAAAATGTCCATCTTTGTCTCTTGTTATCTTTTTCACCCTGAAGTCTGCTTCATCTGATATCATTATGGCTACACCTGATTTACTCTGGATACCATTTGTTTGGAGTATCAATTTCCACCATTTCACTTTGAGTCTGTGAATGTCCTTGTAGCTGAGATGTGTCTCTTGTAGACAGCCATGGTTGGGTTTAGTTCTTTGATCCAATCTGCTTCTCTTTGCCTTTTGACTGGTGAATTCAGACTACTTACATTTAGGGTGATTATTGATATTTGAGGATTTCCTATCATTCTATAATAGTTTTCTGGTAAGACTGTGTCTTCATTGTTTCTTTGCCTTTTTGTTGTTCTCTGTTATTTCTGTGTGGTGGTAGTCTATGATTTTTCCCTCTGTATCTTCTTTTTTTTTTTTTTTTTAAGATTTTATTGGGAAAGGAGAACAGGACTTTATTGGGGAACAGTGTGTACTTCCAGGACTGTTTCCAGGTCAAGTTAACGTCCTTTTAATCTTAGTTCTGGAGGGCGCAGCTCAGGTCCAGGTCCAGTTGTCATTGTTATTTTCTGGGGGTGCAGCCCATTATCCCTTGCGGGAGTCGAGGAATCAAACCGGCAACTTTGTGGTTGAGAGCCCACTGGCCCATGTGGGAATCGAACCAGCAGCCTTTGACTTTAGGACCATGGAGTTCCAACCACCTGAAACACTGGGCCGGCCTCATGTTTCTTCTTTTATTACAGTATATATTTCAGTTCCGGATTTTTTATTTTGAGTGCTTACCATTAAGTTCATGTAAAAGAAAGTTTGATATTTAGAGTATTTCATTTTCCTCAGCATGCCTACTTTCTCCATTCCCATATTCCAGTTCAAGCCTTTACTCTCCCCCTTTTTATGTTTTGGTTGCCACAAATTGTCCCTATTGATGGTGGTCAAATAGCCTCCTTTAGTATTTCTTGTAGTGCAGGTCATGTGTTAGAAAATTCCCTCAGCTTCTGTATGTCTGGAAAGGTCTTTATTCCTCCTTCATATCTAAAAGGTACCTTTGATGAGTGTATTATTCTTGGCTCATAATTTCTCTCTTTCAATAATTTGAATATTTTGTTCCACTCACTGCTGTCTTGGAGAGTTTGTACTGAAAAATCTGATGATAATCCAATGGGCTTTCCTTTGTAGGTTATCATCTTCATTTCCTTGGCTGCTCTGAGGATTCTTTCTTTGTCGTTGATTTTTGACAGCTTCAGTACAATGTGCTTTGGAGAAGGCCTGTGTGGATTGAGGTAATTAGGTGTTCTATTTGCTTCTTGGATTCGAGGATCCAGTTCTTTCCACAAGTTTAGCACGTTCTCATCGACTATTTGTTTGAATGTACTCTCTGTTCCCTTCTCTCTTTCTTGTCCTTCTGGTACGCCCATTATTCTTATATTGCTCTTTCTGATGGAGTCAGAAAGTTCTTGTAGAGTTCTTTCATTTCTTTTAAGCCTCAAGTCTCTTTCTTCTTCCATCTGTGTCATTTCCAGGTTTCTATCTTCAATGTCACTGATTCTTTCCTCTATCTCGTCAGCTCTACTACGTAAGCTGGCTATTTCATTCTTCATTTCTTCTATTGAGTTCTTAATCTCCAGAAATTCTATTTGGTTCTTTTTAAAAATTTCAATGTCTTTGGTAAAATGCTCATGTTGTTCTTTGGTAGTGTTTCTGAGTTCATTAAACTGCCTGTTTGTGTTTTCTTGCATCTTGTTGAGTTTTTTTAGAACTGCTATCTTGAATTCTCTGTCATTTAGGGCACATATTTCTATATCTTTCAGTTCATTTTCTGGTGACTTTTCACTTTCTTTCTGACTTGTCTTGTTGCCTTGGTTATTCATGGCAATTAATGATTTATCATTTCTCTTCCTAGGCATCTATAGGAATGGGTTCTGCAACAGGTTGATGGGAAGAGGTCTTTCTTTTGTTTTCCTGTACGTGTTAGTAGAATGTTTTATTTTTTCTCTGACTATAGCCTTCTTTTTCCCCTCTCACACTCAGTGTTATGTTTTTTCTGTGCTATTCCAGCTTCTCACACAATGGGGGGAATTCCCTGGAAGGCAGGCTTCTCCTCTGTGAACAGTTCCCCTGCGTCATAGGGCATCACGTCCGTTTGGGGATGCGTAGAGCTTTCGAAGTTCCAAAGTTCTTCCTGCACCAGATTCACAGCCCGTGTGTTTCAGCAGTTCTGTTTACTCCTGTAGAGATCCACCCCTGTAGGTGGGGACAGGGGCAGGGTGGGTTGTGAGAGGTGGCCCAGAACAATGGCAGCGACTATCACCACACCCAGTCCTGCTTCCACAGCTGCCTCCCCTTTGCCAAAACTAGTTGGGCTGCAAATCTGTGTCTGTGGACCACAGTTCTCAGACCGCAAATATTCTTTTCTTTTGATCTGATACCGCTACTGTTCCGCTTCTAGCACTGGGCAGAAGGGGGCGGGGTGAGCTCTGGGAGGGTAGGGAATGGGCGGTTAGTCTCAGTGCCTAAGCCTTCCGTTCTCTGCTCGGCAGTGAGGGCTTAAACCACCATTTTTAGCCTTGTTCCCTCAGTCTTTGCTCTGAGGTCTCTGCCATGAGCATTGGGTTCAGCCGTTTTAAATGCTGTCCCCTCAACCCATGGGCAATAATCACAGCCCTAGCAATCCGAGTTCTTCCCTCTCCCACAGCTGCAATAGTTCTGCGATACAGCGAGATCGGAGCACTGAGCTATGTCTGTGTCCTGCGCCCTCGATATCCCATTTCAGCACTTCTCCCTTCTCTCCTCCCCAGCTCGCATAATTTGCCCACCGTTAGGTTATTTCTGTAGTGTGCCTCTTAGTCTTGCCTGTCTGCTGTGCAGGGAGTCCTTTGTGGAGTTATAGTTGTTCAATTTTTTGTAAATTCCAGGGGAGATTTCAAATTGCTCACCTCGTGCAGCCATTTCACGATGTCACTGGTCATATGGCTTCTAATGGCATTTTTAATACTATTTTTTGGGGAGAAGGTCACAAAAAGGTCTCCCTTCCACCCTCAAGCTAGGAAAGAGGGAAATAGGATAGCGTTTTGGGGGTTAAGATTGTAAAAATCAGTACAGTTGAGTTTTGCCTCCCCCTTGGCTTCCATGATACCATGTTTTGCTCAGGTTCTCCCATCTCTATGCTTATTCTTTCTATCTCCTGTGGGTAGAGGAGAAGAAATACGTAATCTCTAAATGTTCAAACACCTTGGTTCTAGGTCCTGGGCTATCTTCTATCTCCTCTTACTTTCTCACCAAGTGATATTGTCCAGTCATCCAATTTCATGGCTGTATAGACCAGTGGTTCTCAAACGTTTTAGAGACCTGGCAGTTTTTGAAACCTCTGGTTTCTTCACCCCTAACTTCCTTCCTCTAGTGTTGAGTCCCTCCTTCCTGTGCTATGGGAAAACACAGCAACCATTGTTGATCACAAGCTTGCTAGCAATGGTCCACTTTTTCAGACCTAATTAAATGGCACCCTCACTGTGGTAAACTGTATGAATTTCCCACAAAAGTGGACATGTCCTATTCTCAAGAATCTGTACATACATGATGTTACAAGGCAAAGGAGAATTAAGAGTGGATGAAATTAAGCTGAGGGAATTAAGATTGCTAATCAGCTGAATTTAAAGATTAAGCATATGGTGGAAATGACATCATGGAAATGGCGGCATGAGGTGAAACTCTTGAAATCTCCCTTGGAATTTACAACAAATTGAACAGCTAGAATTCTACAAGGACTCACTGCACAGTAGACAGGCAAGATGCAGGCACAGGGCACAGATCAAGCTTGGAGCTCGGAGCTCCCTGCATTCCAGAGCTAGAGCAGTAGTGGGAGAAGAAAGAATTCGGACAGCTAGCACACCCCTGTGGGACTGTGGCCCACAGTCCCGCCGTAGGGATCAGTATATAACACAGATAAACCCAACGCTCACAGCAGAGACATCGGAGCAAAGACTCAGGGAAGAATGGTAAGAACGGTTATTTAAGCCCTCACTGCCAGGCAAAGGATGGAAGGCATAGGCATGGAGCCCAGCAGACCCCTCCATATGCTCCCAGAGCTCCCCCCAAACTCACCAACCCAGTGCTAGAAGCAAAATAATAGCAGTGTCAGATCAAAAGAACAGAATATTTGCAGTTCTGAACTGCAGCCTGCAGTCATAGACTCATGGCCCTACTAGTTCCAATGAGGGAAGAGAGGCTGGGGTGCAGGATTGGCTCTGCTGGTGGTTGCCGCCATTGCTCTGAGTCAACTCTCATGACCCACCCCACCCCTACCTCCACCTATCTGAGTGGATCCCTGCAGGGGAAAACAGAGGCTCTGAAACACACAGGCCCTGAATCTGGTGAAGGAAGAGCTTCAGAAGCTCTCCACATACGCCCACAGAGGCAGTGCCTTGAGACACAGGTGACCTGCTCATATACGAGAAGCCCACCTTCCAGGGAATCCACCCATTGTGTGAGAACCTGGAACAGTCCAAAGAAAACATAACACTGCAGCATGAGAGAGAATAAAAGGCTGCAGTCGGAGAGAAAATAAAGCATTCTGCCAACACCCACTGGAAAGCAAAAGAAAGACCTCTTTCTATCAACCTGTTGCAGAACACACTCCTGTAAATGCCTAGAAGAGAAATAGTGATTCATTAATTGCCATGAATAACCAAGGTAACAAGACAGATCAGAAAGAAAGTCTGAGATCAAAATGGTGGCATGAGGTGAGCCTCTGTAAAGCTTCCCTGGAATTTACAAATAATCGAACAACAATAACTCCACAAAGGACTCCCTGCACAGCAGACAGGCAAGATGAAGAGGCCCACTACTGAATTCACATAAAGGTGGGAGAATCACACCAGCGGGGGAGGAGGGAAGGGAGAAGCGCGGAGACGGAGCCGCGCGGGCTCAGGACAGAGACCTAGCTCAGTGCTCCCAGCTTGCTGCATCCCGGAACTACCACAACTGTGGGAGAGGGAAGAACTTGGACTGCTAAGGCTCTGCTTATGGCCCACAGGGCTGAGGGGGCAGCATATAACAGGGCTGAACCCAATGCTCACGGCAGAGACCTCGGAGAAAAGACTGAGGGAAGAAGGCTGAAAGCAGAGAATGGAAGCCTTAGGCACTGAGACTAGCCACCCCCTCCCTATCCTCCCAGAGCTCACCCCGCCCCCACCTGCCCCGTGCTAGAGGCGGAAGAGTAGCAGTGTCAGATCAAAAGAACACAATATTTGCTTTTCTGAGAACTGTGGACCACAGACACAGATTCGCAGCCCAACTAGTTCCAGCAAAGAGGAGGGAGCTGTGGAAGCAGGACCGGCTGTGGTGCTGGTCGCCACCATAGCTCTGGACCACCTCTCGCAAATCACCCCGCCCCTGGCCCCATCTATCTGAGCAGATCCCTGCAGGAGTAAACAGAACTGGTGAAACATACCGGCTCTGAATCTGGTGCAGGAAGAGCATTGGAACTTCAAAAGCTCTCCTCATACCCACATGGACACTGCGCCTTGTGACCCAGGTGAACTATTAACAGAGGAGAAGCCTGTCTCCCAGGGAATCCCTCCATTGTCTGAGAAGCTGGAATAGTGCAGAGAAAACATAGCACTACCAAGTGAGAGAGAGAAAACAAGGCTGCAGTCGGAGAGAAAATAAAACATTCTACCAACAAGTACTGGAAAACAAAATAAAGACCTCTTCCTATCAACCTGTTGTAGAAGACACTCCTGTAGATGTCTAGGAGAGAAATAATACATCACTAATTTCCATGAATAACCAAGGCAACAAGACAGCTCAGAAAGAAAGTGAAAAGTGTCCAGAAAAGGAACTTAAAGATATGGAAATATGTGACTTACATGACAGAGAATTCAAGATTGCAGTTCTGAAAAACTCAACGAGATGTTAGAAAACAAAGAAAGGCAGTTTAATGAACCCAGAAACACAATCAAAGAACAACATGAGCATTTTATGAAAGAGATTGAAATTTAAAAAAAGAACCAAGTAGAATTTCTGGAGATTAAGAACTCAACAGAAGAAATCAAGAAGGAAATAACAAGCTTAGGTAGTAGAGTTGACCAGATGGAGGAAAAATTCAGTGACATTGAAGATAGAAACCTGGAAATGACATGGATGGAAGAAGAAACAGACTTGAGACTTAAAAGAAATGAAAGAACTCTACAAGAACTTTCTGACTCCATCAGAAAGACCAATATAAGAATAATGGGAATACGAGAAGGAGAAGAGAGAAGGGAACAGAGAATATATTCAAACAAATTGTTGATGAGAACTTCCCAAACTTGTGGACAGAACTGGATCCTCGAATCCAAGAAGCAAATGGAACATCTAATTACCTCAATCCCAACAGGCCTTCTCCAAGGCACATTGTATCGCAGCTGTCAAAAATCAACGGCAAAGAAAGAATCCTCAAGGCAGCCAGGGAAAAGAAGACGGTAAACTACAAAGGAAAGCCCATTAGATAATCATCAGATTTTTCAGCAGAAACTCTAGAAGCCAGGAAGGAGTTGAACCAAATATTCAAACTATTAAAAGAGAGAAATTATGAGCCAAGAATAACGTATGCAGCAAAGATATCCTTTAGATATGAAGAATAAAGACCTTTCCAGACATAGGGAAGCTGAGGGAATTTTCTAATACACGACCTGCACTATAAGAAATACTAAAGGAGGCTATTCGACCACAATCAACAGGGACAATTTGTGGCAACCAAAACATAAAAAGGGGGAGAGTAAAGGCCTGAACTGGAATATGGGAATGGAGAATGTAAGCGTGCTGAAGAAAATGGAATACTCTAAATATGAAACTTTCTTCTACATAAACTTAAGCGTAAGCACTCAAACAAAATCCAGAACTGAAATATATACTGTAAGAAAAGAAGAAACAGAGGGAAATATCATAGAATAATACCACACAGAAATAATAGACAACAACAAAAAGATAAAGAAACAATGGAGACACAGCCTCACCAGAAAACTAAAGATAGAATGACAGGAAATCCCCACATATCACTAATCACCCTAAATGTAAATGGCCTGAACTCACCAATAAAAAGGCACAGAGTAGCAGATTGAATCAAAAAACTAAACCCAACCATATGCCATCTCCAAGAGACACATCTCAACTACAAGGACAAGCATAGACTCAAAGTGAAAGGATGGAAATTGACACTTCAATCAAATGGTACCCAGAGAAAATCAGGTGTAGCCATAACGATATCAGATGAAACGGACTTCAGGGTGAAAAAGATAACAAGAGACAAAGATGGACATTTCATAATGGTAAAGGGGACTATACAACAAGAAGACATAACAGTTATCAATATTTATGCCCCCAATCATGGAGCACCGAAATATACCAAGCAACTACTAACAGAACTAAAGGGAGAAATTGACCAAACCACAGTTATACTAGGGGACTTAAATACATCATTGATAGCTATGGATAGATCATCCAAACAGAAAATAAATAATGAAATAGCAGCCTTAAATGACACAGTAGATGAAATGGACATAATTGACATGTAGAGAACACTTCATCCTAAAACACCAGACTATACATTCTTTTCTAGTGTACGTGCAACATTCTCAAGGATAGACCATATATTGGGACATAAAATCAGCCTCAGCAAATTTAAGAAGATTGAAATCAAACGAAGCATATTCTCTGATCACAAGGCTTTGAAATTGGATATAAACTGCAAAAAGGCAGCAGGAAAATACACAAATACATGGAGATTAAACAACATACTTTTAAAGATCGACTGTGTCAAAAAAGACTTTAGAGGAGAGATAAAAAGATACATAGAAACAAATGACAATGAAAATACATCCTACCAAAATTTTTGGGATGCAGTGAAAGCAGTTTTAAGAGGGAAATTTATATTATTACAGGCCTAAATCAAGAAACAAGAAAAATCCCAAAAAAATAACCTCACGTTATACCTTAAAGAACTAGAAAAAGAAGAACAAGTGAAACCCAAGGTCAGCAGAAGAAAGAAAATAACAAAATCAGAGCAGAACCAAATGAAATAGACAACAACAAGACAATAGAAACGATTAATGTGACAAAGAGCTGGTTCTTTGAAAACATTAACAAAATAGACAAACCCTTGGCTAGACTCACTAAGATAAAAAGAGAGAAGACACTAATTAACAAAATCAGAAATGAAAAAGGGGAAGTTATCACAGACACCACAGAAATACAAAGGATCATCCAAGAATACTATGGAGGACTATATGCCACCCAATTCAATAACCTAGAAGAAATGGACAAGTTCTTAGAAACATATAGCCTTCCAAGGCTGAACCATGAAGAACTGGAAAATCTAAACAGACCGATCACCAGTAATGAAATTGAATCAGTCATCCAAAACCTTCCCAAAAGCAAAAGTCCGGGACCAGATGGCTTCACTACTGAATTCTACCAAACCTTCAAAGAGGATCTAAACCAGTCCTGCTCAATCTCTTCCAAAAAATTGAAGAAGAGACAGTACTCTGTAACTCATTTTATGAGGCCAACATTACCCTGATACCAAAACCTGGCAAGGGCAACTCAAAAAAGAGAATTACAGACCAATATCTCTGATTAATACAGATGCAAAAATCCTAAACAAAATTCTAGAAAATTAAATGCAGCAATACATTACAAAAGATAATTCATTAGGACCAAGTGGGGTTTATCCGAGGGGCACAAATATGGTTCAACATATGCAAATCCATCAATGTCAAGGACAAAAATCATATGATTGTATCAATTGATGCAGAAAAAGCATTTAACAAGATACAACGTCCATTTATGATTAAAACACTTAATAAAATAGGTATAGAAGGAAAGTACCTTAACATAATAAAGGCCATAGAGGACAAGCCCTCAGCTAATCTCATAATTAATGGTGAAAAACTGAAGCCCTTTGCTCTATGTTCAGGAACACGACAGGGCTGTCCCATATCACCTCTGCTTTTCAACATAGTGTTGGAAGTCCTCGCCAGAACAATCAGGCAAGAGAAAGAAATAAAAGGCATCTAAATTGGAAATGAAGAAGTTAGATTGTCACTCTTTGCAGATAACATGATGCTATATATAGAAAACCCTAAAGACTCCACCAAAAAGCTATTAGAAACAATCAACGAATACAGTAAAGCTGCGGCTACTAAATCAACATACAAAAGTACATTGCATTCCTATATACTAACAATGAAATCTCAGAAAAAGAAATAAAAAAACAAAACACAATTCCTTTTTCAATTGCAGCAAAAAGAATAAAATACCTAGGAATAATCTTAACCAAGGATGTGAAAGACCTATATGCTGAAAACTATAAGACATTTTTAAAAGAAATAGAAGAAGACACAAAGAGATGGAAAGACATTCCGTGGTCATGAATTGGAAGAATCAACATAGTTAAAATGGCCGTATTACCCGAAGCAATATATAGATTTAATGCAATCCCCATCGAAACCCCAATGGCATTTTTTAAAGAAATAGAGCAAAAAATCATTAGATTTATTTGGAACCACAAAAGACCCCGAATAGCCAAAGCAATCTTAAGAAAAAAGAACAATACTGGAAGTATCACACTCCCTAACTTTAGCTTGTACTACAGGGCTACAATAATCAAAATAGCATGGCATTGGCAGACAAACAGACACATAGACCAATGGAATAGAATTGAGAACCCAGAAATAAAACCACATAAATATGGACAGAGAATTTTTGACAAGGAAGCTAAAAACATACAATGGAGGAAAGACAGCCTCTTCAATAAATGGTGCTGGGAGAATTGGATAGCCACATGCAAAAGAATGAAACTGGACTGCTATCTGTCACCATGTACCAAAATTAATTCAAAATAAGTCAAATACTTTTGCATAAAACCTGAAACAATAAACTACATAGAATAAAACATAGGTGCTAAACTTTTGGACCTTGGGTTCAAAGAGCATTTTATGAATTTGACTCCAAAGGCAATGGAAGGAAAAGCTAAAATAAACGAATGGGACTATATGAAACTTAAAAGCTTCTGCACAGCAAAAGAAATCATCGACGAAATAAAGAGGCAACCAAGTGAATGGGAGAAGATTTTTTCAAACAGTGCCTCTGATAATGGGCTAATATCCAAAATATGCAAGGAACTCATACAACTCAACAACAACAAAAAAACACAAACAATCCAATTAAAAAATGGGCAGAGGACCTGAATAGATATTTCTCCAAAGAGGACATACAAATGGCAAATAGACATATGAAAAAATGCTCAACATCACTAATCATCAGAGAAATGCAAATAAAAACCACAATGAGATATCACCTCACCCCAGTCAGAATGGCTATCATCAATAAGACAAATAGTAACAAGTGTTGGAGAGGCTGTGGAGAAAAAGGAACCCTCACACACTGTTGGTGGGAATGCAGACTGGTGCAGCCGCTATGCAAGGCAGTGTGGAGGTTCCTCAAAAAATTACGAATAGAATTACCATATGACCCAGCAATCCCTCTCCTGGGTATCTACCCAAAAAATCTGAAAACATTTATCCATAAAGACAAGGGTACTCCAATGTTCATTGCAGCTTTTTTTACGGTGGCCAAGACATGGAAACCACCAAAATGTCCTTCGATAGATCTATGGGTAAAGAAGTTGTGGTATATGTACACACTGGAATAGTATTCGGCGGTAAGAAAAGATGATATAGGAACATTTGTGACAACATTGATGGATCTTGGGAGTATAATGCTAACTAAGCGAAATAAGTCAGACAGAAAAAGCAGAGAACCATATGAGTTCACCGATATGTGGTATATGAACCTAAAACAACAAAAGAACAAGACAAACAAATTAGAAACAAAAACTCATAGATACAGACAATAGTTTAATGGTTACCAGAGGGTAAGGGGGTTGGGGGGGTGGGAGATGAGGGTAAGGGGGATCAAATACGTGGTGATGGAAGGAGAACTGACTCTGGGTGATAAACACACAATGGGATTTATAGATGATGTAATACAGAATTGTACACCTGAAATCTATGTAATTTCACTACCAATTGTCACCCCAAGAAATTAAAAAGGAAAAGAAAGAAAGAAAGAAAGTCTCCAGAAAATGAACTTAAAGACATGGCAATATGTGCCTTAAATGACAGAGAATTCAAGATTGAAATTCTTAAAAATCTCAATGAGATGGAAGAAAACACAGATAGGCAGCTTAATAAACTCAGAAACACAATCAAAAAAGAAAATGAACATTTTAACAAAGAGATGGAAATTTTTAAAAAGAACAAAATAGAATTTTTGGAGATTGAGAACTCAATAAAAGAAATGAAGACTGAAATAGCCAACTTAGGTAATAGAGCTGACCATATGAAGGAAAGAATCAGTGACATCGAAGATAGAAATCAGGAAATGATACAGATCAAATAAGAGAGACACTTGAGAGTTAAAAGAAATGAAAGAACTCTACAAGAACCTTCTGACTTCATCAGAATGAGCAACATGAGCATAATGGGCATACCAGAAGGAGAAGAAAGAGAGAAGGGAACAGAGAGTATATTGAAATAAATAGTCAATGCGAACTTCCCAAACCTGTGCAAAGAACTGGGTCCTCGAATCCAAGGGCAAACAGAACACCTAAGTACCTCAATCCCAATAGGCGTTCTCCAAGGCACATTTTAGTCAAGGTGGCAAAAATTAATAACATAGAAGGATCCTCAATGCAGCCAGGGAAAAGAAGATGGTAACCTACAAAGGAAAGCTCATTAGGTTATCATCAGATTTTTCAGCAGCAACACTATGCGCAAGAAGGGAGTGGAATCAAATATTCAAAATATTGAAAGAGACAAATTATGAGTCAAGAAAAATATATCCATCAAAGATACCCTTTAGATATTAAAGAGGCATAAAGACCTTTCCAGACATGCAGAAGCTGAGGGAGTTTTCTTTTTATTTTTTCGAATTTTCTAACACATGACCTACACTACAAGAAACACTGAAGGAGGCTATTCGACTTGAAACAAAAAAGCAGAAGAATGCAAAGCCATGAGTAGCATTTTGAACAGACAGACAGAAGCAGGGAATGGCAACCCCTGCACCAAATAAGACACTATACACTTAAACATAACATACAAGGTAAAGAAGAAACACACACACACACACACACACACACACACAGAGGAGGGTGGCTGGATGGCTCATTTGGTTAGAGTGTGAGCTCTTAACAACAGGGTTGCCAGTTTGATTCCCACATGGGCCAGTGAGCTGTACCCTCTGTAACAAGATTGAAGACAATGAACTGCCACTGAGCTGCCGTGGGGCAGCCAGATAGCTCAGTTGGTTAGAGCGCGAGCTCTTAACAACAAGGTTGCTGGATCAATTCCCACATGGTAGATGGTGAGCTCCTCCTCCTGCAACTAAGATTGAAAATCACCATTGAACTTGGAGCTGAACTGTGCCCTCCACAACTAGATAAAAGGACAATGACTTGACTTGGAGCTAATGGGTCCTGGAAAAACAAACTGTTCCCCAATAAAACAAACAAGCAAACAAACTAACAACAGGAAAAAGACAACTTGCTACTGCAGCACAGAAATCAACTCAGAATATAAAGAGGGATAATTTGTAACAACAAAGACACAAAAGGGGAGAGAGTAAAGGCATGAACTGGCACTGGGGAATGGAGAAAGTAAGCATGCTGAAGAAAATGGAATACTATAAATATGACACTTTTGTTGAAACTTTCTTTTACATAAACTTAATGGTGACTACTCAAAAAAAATCCAGAACTGAAATATGCAACATAAAAAAATAAGAAACTGAGGGAAAAAACATGGAATACCACCACACTGCAATAACAGCCAAAAGCAAAAAGGCAAAGAAACAATAGAGACACAGTCCTATGAGAAAACCAAAGATAAAATGATAAGAAATCCTCACATATCAATAATCACCCTAAATGTAAATCGTCTGAACTCACCAATAAAAAGGCACAGAGTAGCAGATTAGACCAAAAAACTAAACCCAACCATATGCTGCCTCTAAGAGACACATCTCGGCTATAAGAACAAATATAGACTCAAAGTAAAAGAGGAGAAATTGATACTCCAAGCAAATGGTATTCAGAGAAAACCAGGTGTAGTTTTACTGATATTAGATGAAACAGACTCCAGGATAAAAAAGGTAACAAGAGAAAAGATGGACATTTCATCATGACAAAAGGGACTAACAGCGAGAAGACATAACAGTCATCAATATGTATGCCCCCAATCTGGGAGCACAAAAATGTACAAAGCAACTACTAACAGAACTAAAGGGAGAAATAGACCAAAACACAATTTCAGTAGGGGACCTAAATGTATCATTGACAGCTATGAATAGATCATCTAAACAAAAAATAAATCAAGAAATATCAGCCCCAAACAACACATTAGATGAAATGGACATAATTGACATCTATGGAGCACTTCATCCTAGAACATCAGACTATATATTCTTTTCTAGTGTACATGGAACATTCTGAAGGATAGACTATATATTGGGACATAAAACTAGCTTCAGCAAAATTTAAAAGATTGAAATCATACCAAGCATTTTCTGATCACAAGGTTTTGAAAATGGATATCAACTGCAAAAAGAAAGCAGGAAAACGCACAAATATGTGGAAATTAAACAACACACTTTTAAACAATGACTGGATCAAAGAAGAAATATGAGGAGAGATCAAAACATACATAGAAACAAATGAGAATGAAAATAGATCCTACCAAAATTTTTGGGAGGCAGCGAAAGCAGTTTTAAGAGGGAGATTTATATGATTACAGGCCTATCTCAAGAAATAAGAAAAATCCCAGATAAATAACCTCACGTTACACCTTAAAGAACTAGAAAAAGAACAAATGAAACCCAAAGTCAACAGAAGGCAGGAAATAATAAACATCAGAGCAGAACTAAATGAAATAGAGAACAAAAAGACAATAGAAAAACTTAATGCAACGAAGAGCTGGTTCTTTAGAAAGATTAATAAAATTGACCATTGGCTAGACTCACTAACATAAAAAGAGAAAAGACATGGATAAACAAAATCAGAAAAGAAAGAGGGGAAGTTATCATGGATGCCACAGAAATACAAAAGATCGTACAAGAATACTACTAAGGGCAAGCAAATTCAATAACCTGGAAAAACTGGACATGACAT
Organism: Rhinolophus ferrumequinum; assembly: GCF_004115265.2. Taxonomy (NCBI): domain Eukaryota; kingdom Metazoa; phylum Chordata; class Mammalia; order Chiroptera; family Rhinolophidae; genus Rhinolophus; species Rhinolophus ferrumequinum. Next base: position 52,069,257 of record NC_046284.1, read on the forward strand.
GTTCTTAGAAACATATACCCTTCATAGGCTGAATCACGAAGAATTGAAAAATATAAATAGACCAATGAACAGCTAGGAAATTGAATCAGTTGTCTGAAACCTTCCCAAAAGCGAAAGTTCAGGACCATGCGGCTTCACTAGTGAATTCTACCAAACGTTCAAAGAGGAACTAATACCTGTCCTACTCAATCTCTTCCAAAAAACTGAAGAAGAGACAATACTCCCTAACTCATTTTATGAGGCGAAAATTACCCTGATACCAAAAATCTGGTAAGGGCAACAACAACAACAAAAAGAAAATTACAGATCAATATCTCTGATGAATACAGATGCAAAAATCCTAACCAAAATTCTAGCAAATCGCATGCAACAATGCTTTAAAAAGATTATTCATCACGATCAAGAGGGGTTCATCCCAGGGGCACAAGTATGGTTCAACATATGCAAATCGATCAATATGATACACTACATAAACAAAATAAAGGAAAAATATTTGATTATATTAATAGATGCAGAAAAAGCATTTGAGAAAATACAACATACATTTATGATTAAAACACTAAATAAAATGGGTATAGAAGGAAAATACTTTAATATAATAAAGGCCATATATGACAAGCCCTCAGTTAATGTCATAATTAATGGTTAAAAACCGAAACCCTTTGCTCTACATTCAGAAACATGACAGGCAGTCCTCTATCACCTCTGCTTTTCAACATAGTATTGGAAGTCCTAGCCAGAGCAATCCTGCAAGAGAAAGAAATGAAAGGTATCCAAATTGGGAATGAGGAAATTAAATTGTCACTTTTTCCAGATGATGTGATGCTATATATAAAACACCCTAAAACCTCCACCAAAAAGCTATTAGAAACAATAAACGAATACAGTAAAGTTGCCAGCTACAAAATCAACGTAGAAAAGTGTATTGCATTTCTATATACTAACAATGAAATCTCAGACAAAGAAATGAAAACAAAAACAATTTCTTTTGCTATTGCAACCAAAAGAACAAAATACCCAGGAATCAACTTAACCAAGGATGTGAACGACCTTTATGCTGACAACTATGAGACATTTTTAAAAGAAATTGAAGATGACACAAAGAAATGGAAAGACATTCCATGTTCATGGATTGGAAGAATCAACATAGTTAAAATGGCCACATTACCCAAAGCATTATACAGATTTAATGCAATCCCCATCAAAATCCCAATGGCATTTTTAAAACAGATAGAACAAAAAATCATCAGATTTGTGTGGAACCACAAAAGACCCCGAATAGCCAAAGCAATCTTAAGAAAAAAAGAACAATGCTGGAGGTATCACACTCCCTGACTTTAGCTTGTACTACAGGGCAACAATAATCAAAACAGCATGGTCTTGGCAGAAAAACAGACACGTAGACCAGTGGAATAGAATTGAGAACCGAGAAATAAACCCACATAAATATGGACAGACGATTTTTGGCAAAGGAGCTGAAAACATACAATGGAGTAAAAACAGCCTCTTCAATAAGATGCTGGCAGGACTGGAAAGAAACGTGTAAAAGAATGAAACTAGAGTGCTATCTGTTACCATGTACAAAAATTAACTCAAAATTGATCAAAGACCTAAACATAAGACCAGAAACAATAGACTGAGTAGAAGTAAACATAGGTACTAAACTTATGGACCTTGGATTCAAAGAGGATTTTATGAATTTGATTTCAAAGGCAAGGGAAGTAAAAGCTAAAATAAATGAATGGGATTATATCAAACTACAAAGCTTCTGCACAGCAAAAGAAACTATCGACAAAATAAAGAGACAAATAGAACGGGAGAAAAATTTTGGAAACAACGCTTCTGATAAGGGGCTAATATCCAAAATGTATAAGGAACTCATACAACTCAACAACAACAAAAAAACACAAAGAATCCAATTAAAACATGGGCAGAGGACCTGAATAGATATTTCTCCAAAGAGGACATACAAATGGCCAATAGACAAATGAAAAAGTGCTCAACATCACTAATCATCAGAGAAATGCAAATAAAAACCACAATGAGATATTACCTCACCCCAGTCACAATGGATATCATCAACAAGACAAATAGTAACAAGTGTTGGAGAGGCTGTGGAGAAAAAGGAACCCTCACACAATGTTGGTGAGAATGCAGATTGGTGCAGCCGTTATGGAAGGCAGTGTGGAGGTTCCTCAAAAAATTACGAATAGAATTACCATATGACCCAGCAATCCCTCTCTTGGGTATTTACCCAAAAAATCTGAAAACTTTTATCCGTAAAGATATATGTGCTTCGATGTTCATCGCAGCTCTATTTACAGTGGCCAAGACATGGAAACAACCAAAGTGGTCTTCGATAGATGATTGGATAAAGAAGTTGTGGTATATATATACACAATGGAATACTATTCTGTCATAAGAAAAGATGAAATAGTGCCATTTGCGACAGCATGGATGGTTCTTGAGATTTTAATGCTAAGAGAAATAAGTCAGACAGAAAAAGTCGAGAACCATATGATTTCACAGATATGTGGTATATAAAATTGAAAACAAGAAAGGAACAAGACAAACAAATGAAGAAACAAAATGTCATAGACATAAACAATAGTTTAGTGGTTACCAGAGGGTGGGGAGGAGGGGGGTGGTAGATGAGGGTAAAAGGGATCAAATATATGGTGATGGAAGGAGAACTGACTCTGGGTGGTGAACACACAATGTGATATATAGATGATGTATTGCAGAATTGTACACCTGAAATCTATGTAACTTTATTAGCAATTGTCACGCCAATAAACTTTAATAAAAGAAAAACAATGTGGTGGATTATTTTGGCCAATGCAATGGCTAGGGTACTTTAAATGCGGAAGAGCAAGGGAGAAGAATCAGTGTCACAGTGAAATAGCATGTGAAAGACTGGATAGTCCAACAGGCCATCGCTCATTTTGAGGATGAAAGGAAGCTAGGGGCCAAGGAACTCAGGCAGCTCCCAGAAGCTGTTAAAGGCAAGGAGGCAGATTCTTCCCAGAACCCCGTGGAGAAATAAAGCCCTGATGTCACCTTTATTTCAGGCTCCTGAGACCTTTTGGTATGTCCAACCTCTAGAACTGTAAGACAATAAATTTTTGTTATTTTAAGCCACAAGTTTGTGGTAATTTGATACCGCAGCAGTAGGAACCAAATTCACTGACCATCCTGATAAAGTCCATTCCCCTTGACTTTGTTTACTTGGGTTTCACCTCTGAAAGGATTGATTTTGCAGCTCATCTCTCATCACTGTAACCACCCTCTGCATCAGTCCCCTTCTCTCCTTTTTCTAACTCTTTCGCTTTGTTAATTAGTTTCAAGGTGATTTTTTTTTTCAAAAATATGTCAGAAATCCACAAAAACCAAAAAGTTGATATTTTGACTATTTTATGCCTTTAGTAACAATTTGAGCTGCTTTGTAAATGAATGACATTATTTTTATATATAAAAATTTCCTATTGTTATTCATTCTTGAAAAACACAAAACTATAGAAAAATGTACATTTGCTTTCCTAAACTACATTACTGAAAGTTTCCATCTGAGTCAGCAGATGGAAATATTCATTCGGATATACCTGACCATTGTGGCAAAAGGGCTAAAGAAGAGAGATTTTTCGCAAACGGTCTTTGAGGCTCATCTTGAAGAAAGTAACTATTTGCTGAAAATCACTGTTTCTCAGGATGAAAAGGGAACTATATGCTTGTCATAAAATATCACAGCAGCTTTTATTTGGTTTTAGATATTTAGTATAACTGTGCAATATTAAGATAATAGCCAAAAAACATAAAAATAAAAATCGAGATCATTCTATACAGTATCTGGAGACAACGGATGTCAATTATCAAAGGACAGCAATTGTTACTGTGTAGTTTAAATGGCTTTAGCTCATTTGTGGATTTTTTTCCTTTGTTCCATGGTATACTATCTTGGGGGTGAAAGCTCGGCTTGAAGATGGGAGTCTGAGAACTGCTGGGATCTGTCGGTGTCTGAATCTCTTTGCCTCCCTGAAGTGTTCCTTCTCTTTCTTAAAGTTACTTGTATCTTTCATTCATTCATTAAGTATATGTTGAATACCTACTTTGTGCTAGGCACTGGGGATGCAGTGTGAACAGAACAAAAATAAATTCCTCTTTTCATGGAGGTTACATTCACTTGTGGTTTCTATTTTATTTAATTTCCTATCTAAAAGTTTACAATCATACCAGCGTAAGCTTCTCTGGTAATTCTCGAGGTGCTTGAATGTTGATTCCAAGATATTTACTGACGGGGGTGTGGATCTGCCAAAAGATGACTGATTTTACTGTGAGACTTTGAAATATCTGTTGGACAATTTGTTCTCACTTCATTTACAGAACAGGCAGTATTTGCTGATTAGCACTTTTTGAACTGCAAAATTCCCTATTTTAAGCTCTTTATGTATATACGCGTGATAGGTTAAGTGTCATCTTTAAAATTAGAGAGCAAAGACAAGATAAAAACAGGATTCTAGTGACCTATGTCTGTCCAACTGCTAATCTATATTTTCTTCATCACAAAATGGATTCTAGTCTAACAAATTGCAACAGCCATAATTACACTCCCCAGGGTCTCTACTAGCACTTGTGTAACTCTGACTACCCCTGAAATGTAAACTTCAGAACCAAATAACCCCCAATCGTTAATCCTGGGATATAGAAGCAGCAGTGCTGATTCATCATACCTAGAATTCTAACCCCCAATCCAACAAACCTCCTAAAAATACATGTGAAGTTCCACACAAGCATATATTCCTTGGCTGCAGCCCCCATGACCTACTCCCTGTCCCTCTCAGTCACTGTGTACACAGACCTATTTCACTCCATTTAGTTAAACTTGGCTCTGTTCTGTTGTTTTAATTTGCAATTCCATAATGGCATGTGATGTTGAGCATCTTTTCATGAGCTTATTTGCCATCTGTATATCATTCTTTTGGGTCAGTTTTCTGTTCAGATCATTACTCATTTTTTAGTGGGGTTGATGGTTTTCTTATTGTTAAATTTTAAGAGTTCTTCGTATAGTTTGGATACCAGTCTTCTATCAGATGTCTGTTTTGCAAAGCTTTTTCTTGCAAACTCTGGCTTGTCTTTTCATTTTATTAACATTATTTTGTAGAGAAGATTTATCTTTTTTTTAAATTTATTGGGGTGACAATTGTTAGTAAAATTACATAGATTTCAGGTGTACAATTCTGTATTACATCATCTATAAATCCCATTGTGTGTTCACCACCCAGAGTCAGTTCTCCTTCCATCACCATATATTTGATCCCCCTTACCCTCATCTCCCACCCCCCAACTCCTTACCCTCTGGTAACCTCTAAACTATTGTCTGTATCTATGAGTTTTTGTTTCTCATTTGTTTGCCTTGTTCTTTTGTTGTTTTTGGTTTATATAACACATATCAGTGAAATCATATGGTTCTCTGCTTTTTCTGTCTGACTTATTTCGCTTAGTTAGCATTATACTCCCAAGATCCATCAATGTTGTCACAAATGTTCCTGTATCATCTTTTCTTACAGCCGAATAGTATTCCATTGTGTATATATACCACAACTTCTTTATCCATTCATCTATCGAAGGACATTTTGGTTGTTTCCATGTCTTGGCCACCATAAACAAAGCTGCAATGAACATCGGAGCACACGTGTCTTTATGTGTAGATGTTTTCAGACTTTTTTGGTAGATATCCAGGAGAGGGATTGCTGGGTCATATGGTAATTCTGTTCGTAATTATTTCAGGAACCTCCACACTGCCTTCCATAGTGGCTGCACCAGTCTGCATTCCCACCAACAGTGTGTGAGGGTTCCTTTTTCTCCACAGCCTCTCCAACACTTGTTACTATTTGTCTTGATAATGATAACCATTCTGACTGGGGTGAGGTGATATCTCATTGTGGTTTTTATTTGCATTTCTCTGATGATTAGTGATGTTGAGCATTTTTTCATTTGTCTATTTGCCATTTGTATGTCCTCTTTGGAGAAATGTCTCTTCAGGTCCTCTGCCCATTTTTCAATTGGGATTTTTGTTTTTTGTTGTTGAGTTGCATGAGTTCCTTGTATATTTTGGATATTAGCCCCTTATCGGAGGCACTGTTTGCAAAAATCTTCTCCCATTCAGTTGGTTGCCTCTTTATTTTGTCGATGGTTTCTTTTGCTGTGCAGAAGCTTTTAAGTTCCCATTCGTTTATTTTAGCTTTTCCTTCCATTGCCTTTGGAGTCAAATTCATAAAATGCTCTTTGAACCCAAGGTCCATAAGTTTAGTACCTTATGTTTTCTTCTATGCAGTTTATTGTGTCAGATCTTATGCTTAAGTCTTTCCATTTTGAATTAATTTTGGTACATCATGACAGATAGCAGTCCAGTTTCATTCTTTTGCACGTGGCTTTCCAATTCTCCCAGCACCATTTATTGAAGAGGCTGTCTTTCCTCCATTGTATGTTTTTCGCTTCTTTCTCAAAAATTATCTGTCCATATTTATGTGGTTTAATTTCTGGGTTCTCAATTCTATTCCATTGGTCTATGTGTCTATTTTTCTGCCAATACCATGCTGTTTTGATTATTGTAGCCCTGTAGTACAAGCTAAAGTCAGAGAGTGTGATACCTCCAATATTGTTCTTTTTTCTTAAAATTGCTTTGGCTATTCGGGGTCTTTTGTGGTTCCAAACAAATCTGATGATTTTTTGTTCTATTTCTTTAAAAAATGCCATTGGGATTTTGATGGAGATTGCATTAAATCACTGTATTGCTTCGGGTAATATGGCCATTTTAACTATGTTGATTTTTCCAATCCATTAGCACGGAATGTCTTTCCATTTCTTTGTGTCTTTTTCAATTTCTTTCAAAAATGTCTTATAGTTTTCAGCATATAGGTCTTTCACATCCTTGGTTAAGTTTATTCCTAGGTATTTTATTCTTTTTGCTGCAATTGCAAAAGGAATTATTTTTTGTATTTCTTTTTCTGAGATTTCATTGTTAGTATATAGGAATGCAATGGACTTTTGTACATTGATTTTGTAGCTAGCAACTTTACTGTATTCGTTGATTGTTTCTAATAGTTTTTTGGTGGAATCTTTAGGGTTTTCTATATATAGCATCATGTCATCTGCAAAGAGTGATAATTTCACTTCTTCATTCCCAATGTGGATGCCTTTTATTTCTTTCTCTTGCCTGATTGCTCTGGCAAGGATTTCCAACACTATGTTGAAAAGCAGAGGTGATAGGGGAGAGCCTTGTCGTGTTCTTGAACGTAGAGCAAAGGGCTTCAGTTTTTCACCATTAATTATGAGATTAGCTGAGGGCTTGTCATATATAGGCTTTATTATGTTAAGGTATTTTCCTTCTATACCTATTTTATTAAGTGTTTTAATCATAAATGGATGTTGTATTTTGTCAAATGCTTTTTCTGCATCAATTGATATAATCATATGATTTTTGTCCTTCATTTTGTTTATGTGATGTATCACATTGATGGATTTGCAGATGTTGAACCATTTTTGTGCCCTGGGGACGAATCCCCCTTGGTCATGATGAATGATCTTTTTAATGCATTGTTGTATTCGATTTGCTAGAATTTTGTTTAGGATTTTTGCATCTGTATTCATCAGAGATATTGGTCTGTAGTTTTTTTTGGGCGTGTTGTCCTTACCAGGTTTTGGTATCAGGGTAGTGTTGGCCTCATAAAATGAGTTACAGAGTACTGTCTCTTCTTCAACTTTTTGGAAGAGTTTGAGCATGGTTGGTATTAGATCCTCTTTGAAGGTTTGGTAGAATTCACTAGTGAAGCCATCTGGTCCCGGACTTTTGCTTTTGGGAAGGTTTTGGATGACTGATTCAATTTCATTACTTGTGATCGGTCTGTTTAGATTTTCCAGTTCTTCATGGTACAGCCTAGGAAGGCTATATGTTTCTAAGAACTTGTCCATTTCTTCTTGGTTATTGAATTTGGTGGCATATAGTCCTTCATAGTATTCTTGGATGATCCTTGTATTTCTGTGTTGTCCGTGATAACTTCCCCTTTTTCATTTCTGATTTTGTTAATTAGTGTCTTCTCTCTTTTTATCTTAATGAGTATAGCCAAGGGTTTGTCAAGTTTGTTAATCTTTTCAAAGAACCAGCTCTTTGTCACATTAATTTTTTCTATTATCTTTTTGTTCTCTATTTCATTTGGTTCTGCTCTGATTTTGTTATTTTCTTTCTTCTGCTGACCTTGGGTTTCACTTGTTCTTCTTTTTCTTGTTCTTTAAGGTGTAACATGAGGTTATCTTTTTGGGAGTTTTCTTGTTTCTTTAGATAGGCCTTTAATGATATATATTTCCCTGTGAAAACTGCTTTCGCTGCATCCCAAAAATTTTGGTAGGATGTATTTTCATTGGATGTATTTTCTTTGTTTCTATGTGTCTTTTGATCACTGTCTAATTTCTTCTTTGACCCAGTCGTTCTTTAAAAGTATGTTGTTTAATCTCCATGTATTTGTGGTTTTTCCTGCTTTCTTTTTGTAGTTGATATCCAATTTCAAAGCCTTGTGATCAGAGAATATATTTGGTATGATTTCAATCTTCTTAAATTTGGTGGGGCTGATTTTATGTCCCAATATATGGTCTATCCTTGAGAATGTTCCAGGTACACTAGAGAAGAATGTATAGTCTTATGTTTTAGAATGAAGTGCACTATATATGTCAATTATGTCCATTTCATCTAATGTGTCATTTAGGGCTGCTATTTCGTTATTTATTTTGTGTTTTGATGATCTATCCATAGCTGTCAGTGACGTATTTAGGTCCCCAATATAACTGTGTTTTGGTCAATTTCTCCCTTTAGTTCTGTTAGTAGTTGCTTGGTATATTTCGGTGCTCCCTGATTGGGGGCATAAATATTGATGACTGTTATGTCTTCTTGTTGTATAGTCCCCTTTACCATTATGAAATGTCCATCTTTCTCTCTTGTTACCTTTTTCACAATGAAGTATATTTCATCTGATATCATTATGGCTACACCTGATTTTCTCTGGGTACCATTTGCTTGGAATGTCAATTTCCACCCTTTCACTTTGATTCTATGCTTGTCCTTGTAGCTGAGATGTGTCTCTTGGAGACAGCATATGGTTGGGTTTAGTTTTTTGATCCAGTTTGCTACTCTGTGCCTTTTTATTGGTGAGTTCCGTCCACTTACATTTAAGGTGATTATTGATATGTGAGGATTTCCTGTCATTCTATCTTTAGTTTTCTGTAAGGCTGTGTCTCCATTGTTTCTTTGCCTTTTTGTTGTTGTCTATTATTTCTGTATGGTGGTATTCTATGATGTTTCCCTCTGTTTCTTTTTTTTATTACAGTATATATTTCAGTTCTGTATTTTTCTTGAGTGATTACCCTTAAGTTTAAGTAAAAGAAAGTTTGATATTTAGAGTATTCCATTCTCTTTAGGACGCTTACTTTCTTCATTCCCATATTCCAGTTCAGGCCTTTACTCTCCCCATTTTTATGTTTTGGTTGCCACACATTGTCCCTGTTGATGGTGATCGAATAGCCTCCTTTAGTGTTTCTTGTAGTGCAGGTCGTGTATTAGAAAATTCCCTCAGGTTCTGTATGTCGGGTAAGGTCTTTATTCCTCCTTCATATCTAAAGGATATCTTTGCTGGAAAGATTATTCTTGGCTCATAATTTCTCTGTTTCAATAGTTTGAATATTTGGTTCCACTCCCTCCTAGCTTGTAGAGTTTCTGCTGAAAAATCTGATGATAATCTAATAGGCTTTCCTTTGTAGGTTAACATCTTCTTTTCCCTGACTGCCTTGAGGATTCTTTCTTTGTCATGGATTTTAGATAGCTTCAATAAAATGTTCCTTGGAGAAGGCCTGTTGGGATTGAGGTAATTAAGTGTTCTATTTGCCCTTTGGTTCGATGATCCAGTTCTGTTCACAAGTTTGGGAAGTTCTCATCAACAATTTGTTTGAATATATTCTCTGTTCCCTTCTCTCTTTCTTCACCATCTGGTATGCCCATTATTCTTATATTGCTCTTTCTGATGGAGTCAGAAAGTTCTCGTAGAGTTCTTTCATTTCTTTTAAGTCTCAAGTCTCTTTCTTCTTCCATCTGTGTCATTTCCAGGTTTCTATCTTCAATGTCACTGATTCTTTCCTCCATCTGGTCAACTCTACTACCTAAGCTGGTTATTTCCTTTTTGATTTCTTCTATTGAGTTCTTAATCTCCAGAAATTCTATTTGGTTCTTTTTCAAAATTTCAATCTCTTTTGTAAAATGCTCATGTTGTTCTTTGATTGTGTTCCTGAGTTCATTAAACTGTCTTTCTGTGTTTTCTTGAATCTCGTTGAGGTTTTTAAGAATTGCAATCTTAAATTCTCTGTTGTTTAAGTCACATATTTCCATATGTGGAAATATGTTAGATAACACATTGTTAGATAACACTCTAAACAAATATTCTGAGTGGAAAAAATCTGGATCCAAAAGATGAAATACTCTATGATTCCATTTATATGACATTCTTGAAATGATTAAATTATAGAAATAGAGAATAGATAAATGGTTGCCGAAGGTCAGAGATGGGTGCAGTGCGGAGAAGGAGGTTGGTGCAGCTATAAAAAACGAAAGCAAAAACAAAACAAAAACAAAAAAAAACAGAGTGAATCCTTGTGGTGATGGTAATGTTTTATATCTTGACTGTATCAATGTCACTATCCTGATTATGATATTGTACTATAGTTTTGAAAGATGTTACTATTGGAGAAAAATGGGTAAAGAAAACAGGGGATCTTTCTTTATTATTTTTACAACTGCATGTGAAAATCTATGATTTTCTCAAAATAAAAAGTTCAATTTGTTTTGAGTAGAAAAACTAAAAAAAAAAAAATATTTTCTGGAGACTTTTCACTTTCTTTCTGAGCTGTCTTGTTGCCTTGGTTATTCATGGCAATTAGTGATTTATTATTTCTCTTCCTAGACATCTACAGGACTGGCTTCTGCAACAGGTTGATAGCATGAGGTCTTTCTTTTGTTTTCCAGTACTTGTTGGTAGAATGTTTTATTTTCTCTCCTACTGCAGCCTTTTTTTTTCTTTCACAGGGTAGTACTATGTTTTCTCTGTACTGTTCCCGCTTCTCACACAACAGGGGGATTCCCTGGGATGCGGGCTTCTCCTCTGTTAATAGTTCACCAGGGTCACAAGGCGCAGTGTCCATGTGGGTATGAGGAGAGCTTTTGAAGTTCCAAAGCTCTTCCTGCACCAGATTCAGAGCTCATATGTTTCAGCTGGACGAAATATTTTTAAAATGTTAGCTGGATCCTGTTAAATGTCAGTACTGTTCATTTCAAGTTTGTTTTTACTGATTTTTGTTTTCACTGGTTGACTCTGTCAATTACTGGAAAAGGGGTGTTGAAGTTATTAAGTATAATAGTGGATTTTTCTATTTTTCCTTGTCTTTCTATCAGTTTTTGCTTCATGTATTTCTGCAGTCTTTTTTTAGTTGCATACACATTAAGGGTTACGTCTTCTGTAAGAATTGAGCCACTTTTAATTATGTAATGCCCTCCCTACCTCCTGGTAATATTCCATGGCCTGAATTCTGCTTTGTCTGAAATTAACAGAGCTACTCCAGCTTTCATTTGTTTAATATTAGCATAATATTTTTTTCTCCATCTGTTTATTTTTAATCTATCTGTGTCTTTATATTTAAAATGGGTTTCTTGTAGACTACATGTAGCTGGATTTTATTTTTTTCACCACCCTGACAGTCTCTCTTTCAGTTGGTGTATTTAGACTAATAACATATAAAGTGATCATTGATATAGTTGGATTAACATCTACCATATTTATTCGTTTTCTATATGTTGACCTATTTCTAGGTTTCTTTTTTCTCTTTTTCTGCCTTCCCTGTTTTAAGTTGTGCATGTTATATGACATCATTTTCTCAACGATACTTCTGTTTTTTTTGTAGTGTTTGCCCTAGAGTTTGCAATATACATTTACAACATATCTAAATCCCCTTTCAAATAACACCATATAGCTTCACAGAAAGTACAAGTACTTTATAACAGAGTATTTCCAATTCTTCCCTCTCATCCCTTAAAACACTGCTGTCATTCATTACAGTTATCTATAAACTGTAATCACAACATACACTGTTAATATTATTATTTTGAACAAACTGTTATCTGTTAGCTCAATTAAGAATAAAAAGACTTAATTTTACCTTCATTTATTCTTTCTTTAACACTTTTCGTTTTTTATGTAGATCTAAGTTTCTGACCTATATGATTTTTCTTATCTCTGAAGATTTCAATTAACGTCCCCTGAAGGACAGGTCTACTAGGGAAAAATTCTCTCATTTTTCATTTGTATGAGAATGTCCTTATTTCTCCTTCACTTTGGAAGAATGATTTCACTGGATACAGAATTCGAGGTTGGTGTTTTTTCCTTCAACACTTTAAATATTTCACGGCACCCTCTTCTTGTTTGCATGGTTTCTGAAGAAAAATCTGATGTAACTCTTACCCCTGCTCCTCTATTGGTAATGTGGTTGGTTTTTCTGGCTTTTTTCAATATTGTTTATTTGTCTGATATTCTGCCATTTGAATATGATGTCTAGGTGAATATTTTCTGGTTTTAATCCTGCTTTATGTTTTCTAATCTTCCTAGATCTGTGGTTTAGAGTGTGTCATTCACTTTGGAAAATTATCAGCCATTATTACTTCAAATATTTTCTCTGTTCCTCTCTTCTTTTTCTGGTATCTCTATTACGTATATGTTACACCTTTTGTAATTGTCCCACAGTTTGTGGATATTCTGTTCAGTCTTTTTCACTGTTTTATTTCTTTGCACTCTCTTTTGGAAGTTTCTACTGACATTTCTTCCAGCTCCCTGTCTATTGAAGAGCCCATCAAAAACATTCTTCACTTCTTTTACACTGTTTTTGATTTGTAGCATTTGCTTTTGATTCTTTCTTAGGTTTTCCTTCTCTGTACTTATGTTACCTGTCTATTTTAGCATGTTATCCACTTTTTCCATTAGAGCACTTAGCATGTTAACTATAGTTGTTTTAAATTCCTGGTCTGATAATTCCAAAATTTCTGCCAATCTGAATGTGTTTCAGATGCTTGCTCTGTCTCTTAATACTGTGTTTTTTCTTCTCTTTTACTTTTAGTATGCTTTGTAATTTTTTGTTACAAGACACAAAATATGGGTTAAAGAAGCTGAGGTAAATAGGCCTTTACTGCGAGGTTTTATGTTTACCTGGCTAGGAGTTAGGCTGTGTATACTATTTGCTATAGCTGTATGTGACAGAGCTTAAATTTTCTTCTGATGTCTTTGTTTTTGTCTCCCTTGTTGTCTTTGTGTTTCCCTAAGGATGACTTCTTCTTCTCTTCCTCTTCCTCCTCCCCCTTCACCTCCGCTCTCCTTTCCTCTCCTTCTCCTTCTTTCTTCTTTTATAGAAATATGACCTTGCCAATGCTGGGAAGGTATCTTTATATGTACATGACACAAATGATGTCTTTATAAGGATGTCACACCTAGCTTTTATCTTAATATTTAAAAAGGAACGTGCAAACATCATGAAGCAATGTTTCCAAAATTTTCTTCTACTGAACATTAGGTCACCAGGATATTAACAGGCGTTCCATTTTTAGCATGGTCTAATGAAATTGGGAAGTGTTATAGAAGACCCTCAAATATTTTGATTAAAATGATGTGAAGGACCTATGAATAGAGTTTAAAAGAGAAGGGATTTTTTTTCTGGAGTAAAATAAAACTGAGGGTAGAACAAGTGGTTGTAAGTAGTAGGAGGGTTATTATAAGCTGGATATATCACAGCTAATTTATCTCCATAAAATCAGACATTGACATATTGCATGTTACGACATCTGGTGAATAAGGTGGATGAGGACACATTGTAATGTTTTTATTTAACAGAAATTGCCATACCAGAAGCAATGTGTGACATGGAGTGTTGTCATGATGGAGGATGAAATAAAGACACTCACAAGAGGACTTCCAGAACTGCTTCAGAAAGTGGCAAGAAAAATGGGATAAGAACGTTTGAAGCAAGGGGGAGTATTTTGAAGGGGATTAATGGCAATGTATCTTTTTTTTCTGTAATAAATGTTTTAAAAATTTAAACATTTACCGTATTTTTTGATCACACGTTGTATATTCTGGATGTTAGCCACTTTTAAGATATATCATTTCCAAATATTTGTCTCATTCAATAGCTTGTCTGTTCACCTTCTTGATAGTATCTTTTGATGTACACAATTTCTTTTCTTTTTTTTTAAAGATTTTATTGGGGAAGGGGAACGGGACTTTATTGGGGAACAGTGTGTACTTCCAGGACTTTTTTCCAAGTCAAGTTGTTGTCCTTTCAATCTTAATTGTGGAGGGAGCTGTTCAGCTTCAAGTTGTTGTCCTTTCAGTCTTAGTTGTGGAGGGTGCAGCTCAGCTCCAGGTCCAGTTGCCGTTGCTAGTTGCAGGGTGCACAGCCCACCATCCCTTGCGGGAGTCAAACTGGCAACCTTGTGGTTGAGAGGATGCGCTCCAACCAACTGAACCATCCAGGAGCTCCGTGGCAGCTCAGCTCAAGGTGCCGTGTTCAATCTTAGTTGCAGGGGGCAGAGCCCACCATCCCTTGCGGGACTCGAGGAATTGAACTGGCAACCTTGTGGTTGAGAGCCCACTGGCCCATGTGGGAATCGAACCGGCAGCCTTCGGAGTTAAGAGCATGGAGCTCCAACAGCCTGAGTCACCGGGCCGGCCCCACAATTTCTTAATTTTGATGAATATCTAGGAGTGGAATTGCTGGAATATATGGTCATCTTTTGAAGAATTACCAGCCTGTTTCCCAAAGCAAATGCACCGTTTTACATTCCCACCTGCAGTGTATGAGGATTCCAATATCTCTATATCCTTGCCAGTACATTTCATTGTCTGTTTTTTGTACTGTAGTCATCCTAATGGGTGTGAAGTGATATCTAATTGTGGTTTTGATTTGCAATATCCTGATGGATGATAATATAGATCATCTTTTCATGTGCTCATTGGCCATTTGTATACCTTCTTTGGAGAAATGTCTATTTAAGTCTTTGGCCCAGTTTTAAATTGGGTTGGTTTCATGTTTTGTTGTGTGTGTGTTTTTTTTTTTAGGAGTTCTACGTATGAGGTGTGATAAAAAAAATACGGTGAATGTTTAAATTAAAAAATTATTGCAATAAAAGACACATTGCCATTAATCCCCCTCAAAATACTACCCGTTGGGGAAGAGACAGAAGTTGCACCGTGCGAGATCCGGTGAATAAGGTGGATGAGGACACAGTGCAGTGTTTTTATTTGACAGAAATTGCCATACCAGTAGCAATGTGTGACATGGAGTGTTGTCATGATGGAGGATGAAGTAAAGACACTCACAAAAGTGGACTTCCAGAACTGCTTCAGAAAGTGGCAAGAAAAATGGGATAAGAAAGTTTGAAGCAAGGGGGAGTGTTTTGAAGGGGATTAATGGCAATGTGTCTTTTTTTCTGTAATAAATGTTTTAAAAATTTAAACATTCACCGTATTTTTTTTATCACACCTTGTATATTCTGGATATTAGCCACTTTTAAGATATATAATTTCCAAATATATCTCTCATTCAATAGCTTATCTGTTCACCTTCTTGATAGTATCTTTTGATGTACACAATTTCTTAAAAATCTGTTGGGATTGTGATAGGAATTACACTGAATCTGTAGACCACGTTGGGTCATATGGACATCTTAATAGTAAGCCTTCACATCCATGAGAATGGGATGTCTTTCCATTTATTTGTGTCTTCTTAAATTTCTTTCAGCAGTGTTTCCTTGTTTTTAGTGTATAAGTCTAGTACCTCCATGGTTAGGTTTATTTCTAAGTATTTTATTGTTTTGATTCTATTGTAAATGAAAATCTTTTCTTAATTTCCTCTTGAATTATTCATTGTTTTTGTATAGAAACACAACTGATATTTGAGTTTTACATCCCGCAATTTTGCTGAATTCATCCACTAGTTCTATAAGTGTATGCATGCAATTTTCAGCATTTTCTACATATAAGATCAAGTAATCTGGACATACAGATGGCCAACAGACATATGAAAAAATGCTCACCTTCACTAATCATTAGAGAAATGCAAATAAAAATCACAATGAGATACCACCTCACTCTAGTCAGAATGGCTATATCAATAAATCAACAAATACAAGTGCTGGTGAAGATGTGGAGAAATGGGAACCCTCATGCACTGTTGGTGAAATTGCAGACTGTACAGCCACTATGGAAATCAGTATGGAGATACCTCAAAAAACTGGAAATGGAACTACCTTATGACCCAGCAATTCCACTCCTAGGTATCTATCCAGAGAAATCCAAAATGCTAATTCAAAAAAATATATGCATCCCTATGTTTATTGCAGCACTAGTCACAATAGCCAAGACATGGAAACAACTGAAATGCCCATTGGTAGATGACTGGATTAAGAAACGGTGGTACATTTATACAGTGGAGTATTACTCAGCCATAAAGAATGAAATCTTACCATATGGATGGGCCTAGAGAACATTATGCTAAGTGAAATAAGTCAGACGGAGAAAAACAAATACTACCATATGATCTTACTTATATGAAGAATCTAAAGAATAGAATAAGTGAGCAAACTAATCAGAAACAGTCTCAGAGATATATAGAAAAAACTGAGGGTTACTAGTTGGGAGGGGATGGGGATGAGGGAGAAGGTGAGGGTATTAGAAAGTACAAATGGTAACCACAAGATTGCCATAGGGATATGAAAGACAGTTTGGGGAATATAATCAATAATGTTGTAAAGATTTTGTAGGGTATCAGATGGGCACTTGTCTTATCAGGGAGACCACTTCATCGATGGTGTAGGTGCCTGACCACTGCCGTGTACACCTGAAACTGAAGCTGAATAATACTGAATGTCAACAATAATTTAATATCTATAGTCACAGGATGTGGATTATAGCATAAGGAATAGAGTCAGTGGAATTGTAACAGCTATATACGATGTCAGAGGGGTAAGTAGATTGGGGGAGGGGGTTATCACTGTGAGGGGTGTAAACGTCTATTACATTGTTTTGTACACCTGAAACTAATGAAAAAAAGATCAAGTAATCTGTGAACAGAGACAATAATTCTTGCTTTCCAAATTGAGTGATTTTTATATCTTTTCCTTGATCTGTCTAGGATTTTCATAATAGGTTGAATAGAAGTGGTGACAGGAGGCATCCGTGATGAAAAGCTGTCAGCTGTTCACCATTGAGTGCAATGTTAGCTGTAGGCTTCTGACATATGACCTTTAGTATGTTGAGGAGGTTTTCTTCTATTCCTAGTATACTGAGTGCTTTTCTAATGAAAGGGGGTTGAATCTCGTTAACTTCTTTGTCTGCATCAATTGATATGATCGTGTGGTCTTTTTCCTTCATTCTCTTAATGTAATGTACTATATTGATTGATTTCCATGTTGAACCTAGGTTGAATTCTAGGAATGAATCCCACATAGCTATGGTGTATAATTCTTATAATTTGCTGTGAAATTAAGTTTCCTAGTATTTTGCTGAGGATTTTTGCATCAATAGTTATTAGTAATATTGTTCTGCATTTTTCTTTTCTTGTGGTGTCTTTGTCTGATTTTGGTTTCAGGATAATGCTAGCCTCACAGAATCAGCTTGGAAATGTTGCCTCCTCAATTTTTGTTTTAATAAAACAAA
Source organism: Rhinolophus ferrumequinum (assembly GCF_004115265.2). Lineage (NCBI taxonomy): Eukaryota > Metazoa > Chordata > Mammalia > Chiroptera > Rhinolophidae > Rhinolophus > Rhinolophus ferrumequinum. The sequence continues at coordinate 52,087,046 of NC_046284.1, forward strand.
TGTGACGTGATTTTAGTTTAACATAAATACTGAAAACATATAAAATACAAATTTTTTCAAATACTGTTACATGCTTGGACCCTTCTCACATGTATATTATGGGTTCTGTGGTTTGGTTTATGATATGGTCTCCTCTGGTGTTAAAAAACATACTGGCCTGAAGTAGTCATCAAATTTCTCCCCTTTGGCATTTCACTCAAACTAAATTCATTTATGAGTTCTAACAGCTTTCGCGTGGAATCTTTTGGGTTCTCTCTATATAATATCATGTCACCTGCAAATAATGAGTTTTACTTCTTACTTTCCAATTTGGATACTTTTATTTCTTTTTCTTGTCTGATTGCTGTGGCTAGGACTTCAAATACTATGTTGAATAAAAGTGGTGAAAGTAGGCATCTTTGTCTTGTTCCTGATCTTAAGGAGAACGCTTTTAGCTTTTCCCCATTGAGTATGATGTTAGCTGTGGGTTTGTCATATATAGCCTTTATTACATTGAGGTATGCTTCCTTTATTCCCACTTTGCTGAAAGTTTCTATCATAAATGGATGCTGAATTTTGTCAAATGCTTTATCTGCAGCTATTGATAAGACCATATTATTTTTAACTTTCATTTTGTTTATGTGGTGTATCAAGTTAATTGATTTGTGAATATTGAACCAACCTTGCATCCCAGGAATAAATCTCACTTGATAATGGTGTATGATCCTTTCAACGTATGGCTGAATTCTGTTTGCTAACATTTTGTTGAGGATTTTTGCATCTAAGTTTATCAGGGATATAGGCCTATAATTTTCTTTGTTTGTAATGTCTTTACCTGGTTTTGGAATCAGGGTAATGGTAGCCTCGTAAAATGAGCTTGGGAGCTTTTCACTCCTTTTGAAATAGATTGAGAAGAATAGGTGTTAATTAATCTTTGAATGTTTGGTAAACTTCACCTGTGAAGCCATATGGTCCAGTACTTCTATTTGGGGGAGATTATTACTACTATTATTATTATTATTACTATTGATTCAATCTTGTTAGTAGTAATCGGTCTGTTCAGATTATCTTTTCCCTCTTCTTTTTCTTTTTCTTTTTTCTTTTTTCTTTTTTTTCTTTATTGGGGTGAAAATTGTTAGTACAATTACATAAATTTCAAGGGTACAATTCTGTATTGCATCATCTATAAATCACATTGTGTGTTCACCACCCAGAGTCAGTTCTCCTTCCATCACCATATATTTGACCCCCTTTACCCTCATCTACCACCCCTCTCCCCCCTTACCCACTGGTAACCACTAAACTATTGTCTGTGTCTATGAGCGTTTGTTTCTCACTTGTTTGTCTTGTTCTTTTGTTGGTTTTGGTTTATATATCACACATCAGTGAAATCATATGATTCTCTGCTTTTTCTGTATGACTTATTTCGCTTAGCATTGTACTCTCAAGATCCATCCATGTTGTCACAAATTGTCCTATTTCGTCTTTTCTTACCGCCGAATAGTATTGCATCGTGTATATATACCACAACATCTTTATCCATTCATCCATTGAAGGACATTTTGGTTGTTTGCAAGTCTTTGCCACCGTAAATAAACCTGCAATGAACATTGGAGCACACGTGTCTTTATGGATAAATGTTTTCAGATTTTTTTGGTAGATATCCAGGAGAGGGATTCCTGGGTCATCATGGTAATTCTGTTCGTAATTTTTTCAGGAACCTCCACACTGCCTTACATAGCGGCTGCACCACTCTGCATTCCCACCAACAGTGTATGAGGGTTCCTTTTTATCCACATCCTCTCCAACACTTGTTACTATTTGTCTTGATAATGATAGCCATTCTGACGGGGGTGAGGTGATATCTCATTGTGGTTTTATTTGCATTTCTCTGATGATTAGTGATTTTGAGCATTTTTTCACATCTCTATTTGCAATTTGTATGTCCTCTTGGAGAAATGTCTCTTCAGGTCCTCTGCCCATTTTTCAACTGGGTTGTTTGTTTTTTTGTTGTTGAGTTGCATGAGTTCCTTGTATATTTTGGATATTAGCCTCTTATCGGAGGCACTGTTTGCAAAAATCTTCTCCCATTCCGTTGGTTGCCTCTTTATTTTGTCGATGGTTTCTTTTGCTGTGCAGAAGCTTTTAAGTTTCATATAATGCCATTCATTTATTTCAGCTTTTACTTCCATTGCCTTTGGGGTCAAATTGATAAAATGCTCTTTGAACCCAAGGTCCATAACTTTAGTACCTACGTTTTCTTCTATGCAGTTTATCATTTCAGGTCTTATGCTTAAGTCTTTGATCCATTTTGAATTAGTTTTGGTACATTGTGACCAATAGCAGTCCAGTTTCATTCTTTTGCAGGTGGCTATCCAATTCTGCCAGCAATATTTATTGAAGAGGCTGTCTTTTCTCCATTGTACGTTTTTTGCTTCTTTGTCAAAAATTATGTGTCCATATATACGTGGTTTTATTTCTGCATTCTCAATTCTATTCCATTGGTCTATGTATCTGTTTTTCTGCCAATACCATGCTGTTTTGATTATTGTAGCCCTGTAGTACAAGCTAAAGTCAGGGAGTGTGATACTTCTAGTATTGTTCTTTTTTCTTAAGATTGTTTTGGCTATTCGGGGTCTTTCTGGTTCCAAACAATTCTAACGATTTTTTGTTCTATTTCTTTGAAAAATGCCATTGGGATTTTGATGGAGATTGCATTAAATCTGTATATTGCTCTGGGTAATATGACCATTTTAACTATGTGGATTCTTCAAATCCATGAGCACGGAATGTCTTTACATTTCTTTGTGTCTTCTTCAATTTCATTCAAAAATGTCTTATAGTTTTCAGCATATAGGTCTTTCACATCCTTGGTTAAGTTTATTCCTAGGTATTTTATTCTTTTTGCTGCAATTGCAAAAGGAATTATTTTTTGTATTTCTTTTTCTGAGATTTCATTGTTAGTATATAGGAATGCAATGGACTTCTGTACATTGATTTTGTAGCCAGCAACTTTACTGTATTCGTTGATTGTTTCTAATAGCTTTTTGGTGGAGTCTTTAGGGTTTTCTATATATAGCATCATGTCATCTGCAAAGAGTGATAATTAACTTCTTCATTCCCAGTGTGGATGCCTTTTATTTCTTTCTCTTGCCTGATTGCTCTGGCAAGGACTTCCAACACTATGTTGAAAAGCAGAGGTGATAGGGGACAGCCCTGTCGTGTTCCTGAACATAGAGCAAAGAGCTTCAGTTTTTCACAATTAATTATGAGATTAGCTGAGGGCTTGTCATATATGGCCTTTATTATGTTAAGGTATTCTCCTTCTATACCTATTTTACTAAGTGTTTTAATCATAAATGGATGTTGTATCTTGTCAAATGCTTTTTCTGCATCAATTGATATAATCATATGATTTTTGTCCTTTATTTTGTTTATGTGATGTATCACATTGATGGATTTGGGGATGTTGAACCATCCTTGTGCCCCGGGGATGATCCCCACTTGGTCATCATGAATGATCTTTTTAATGAATTGTTGTATTCGATTTGCTAGAATTTTGTTTAGGATTTTTGCATCTGTATTCATCAGAGATATTGGTCTGTAGTTTTTTTTGGGCGTGTTGTCCTTACCAGGTTTTGGTATCAGGGTAATGTTGGCCTCATAAAATGAGTTAGGGAGTACTGTCTCTTCGTCAATTTTTTGGAAGAGTTTGAGCAGAATTGGTATTAGATCTTCTTTGAAGGTTTGGTAGAATTCACTAATGAAGCCATCTGTTCCAGGACTTTTGATTTTGGGAAGGTTTTGGTGACTGATTCGATTTCGTTACTGGTGATCGGTCTGTGTAGATTTTCCAGTTCTTCATGGTTCAGACTTGGAAGGCTATATGTTTCTAAGAACTTGTCTATTTCTTCTCGGTTACTGAATTTGGTGCCATATAGTCCTTCATAGTATTCTTGGATGATGCTTCGTATTTCTGTGGTGTCCGTGATAACTTCCCCTTTTTCATTTCTGATTTTGTTAATTAGTGTCTTCTCTCTTTTTATCTTAGTGAGTCTAGCCAAGGGTTTGTCAATTTTGTTAATCTTTTCAAAGAACCAGCTCTTTGTGACATTAATTTTTTCTATTGTCTTTTTGTTCTCTATTTCATTTAGTTCTGCTCTGATTTTTGTTATTTCCTTTCTTCTGCTGACCTTGGATTTCATATGTTCTTCTTTTTCTAATTCTTTAAGGTGTAATACGAGGTTATTTATTTGGGATTTTTCTTTTTTCTTGAGATAGGCCTGTAACGATATAAACTTCCCTCTTAAAACTGCTTTTGTTGCATCCCCAAAATTTTGGTAGGATGCATTTTCATTGTCATTCGTTTCTATGTATCTTTTGATCTCTCCTCTAATTTCTTCTTTCACCTGGTCGTTCTTTAAAAGTATGTTGTTTAATCTCCATGTATTTGTGGTTTCTCCTGCTTTCTTTTTGCAGTTGATATCCAGTTTCAAAGCCTCGTGATCAGAGCATATGTTTGTTATAATTTCAATCTTATTAAATTTGGTGAGGCTGATTTTATGTCCCAATATATGATCTATCCTTGAGAATGTTCCATGTACACTAGAAAAGAATGTATAGTCTGATATTTTAGGATGAAGTGCTCTATATATGTTAATTGTGTCCATTTCTTCTAATCTGTCATTTAAGGCTGCTATTTTGTTATTTATTTTCTGTTTGGATGATCTATCCATAGCTGTCAATGATGTATTTAAGTCCCCTAGTATAATTGTGTTTTGGTCAATTTCTCCCTTTATTTTTGTTGGTAGTTGCTTGGTATATTTCGGTGCTCCCTGATTGGGGGCAGAAATATTGATGACTGTTATATCTTCTTGTCGTATAGTCCCCTTTACCATTACGAAATGTCCATCTTTCTCTCTTGTTACCTTTTTCACAATGAAGTATATTTCATCTGATATTAGTATGGTTACATCTGATTTTCTCTGGATACCATTTGCTTGGAGAGTCAATTTCCACCATTTCGCTTTGAGTCTTTGTTTGTCCTTGTAGCTGAGATGTGTCTCTTGGAGACAGCATATGGTTTGGTTTAGTTTTTTGATCCAATCTACTACTCTGTGCCTTTTTATTGGTGAGTTTAGTCCATTTACCTTTAGGGTGATTATTGATATGTGAGGATTTCCTGTCATTCTATCTTTAGTTTTCTGGTAAGCCTGTGTCTCCATTGTTTCTTTGCCTTTTTGTTGTTGTCTATTATTTCTGTGTGGTGGTATTCTATGATGTTTCCCTCTGTTTTTTCCTTTTATTATAGTATATATTTTAATTCTGGATTTTTTTTTGAGTGGTTACCCTTAAGTTTATGTAAGAGAAAGTTTGATATTTAGAGTATTCCATTTTCTTCAGCTTCTTGCTTTTTCCATTCCCATATCCTGGTTCAGGCCTTTACTCTCCCCCTTTTTATGTTTTTGTTGCCACAAATTGTCCCTGTTGATGGTGGTTGAATAGCCTCCATTAGTATTTCTTGTAGTGCAGGTCATGTATTAGAAAATTCCCTCAGCTTTTGTATGTCTGGAAAGGTTTCTATTCCTCCTTCATATCTAAAGGATATCTTTGCTGGATATATTATTCTTGGCTCATAATTTCTCTCTTTTAGTAGTTTGAATATTTGGTTCCACTCCCTCCTGGCTTGTAGAGGTTCTGCTGAAAAATCTGATGATAATCTAATGGGCTTTCCTTTGTAGGTTACCGTCTTCTTTTCCCTGGCTGCCTTGAGGATTCTTTCTTTGTCGTTGATTTTTGACAGCTGCGATACAATGTGCCTTGGAGAAGGCCTGTTGGGATTGAGGTAATTAGGTGTTCCATTTGCTTCTTGGATTCGAGGATCCAGTTCTGTCCACAAGTTTGGGAAGTTCTCACCAACAATTTGTTTGAATGTATTCTCTGTTCCCTTCTCTCTTTCTTCTCCTTCTGGTATTCCCATTATTCTTATATTGCTCTTTCTGATGGAGTCAGAAAGTTCTTGTAGAGTTCTTTCATTTCTTTTAAGTCTCAAGTCTCTTTCTTCTTCCATCTGTGTCATTTCCAGGTTTGTATCATCGATGTCACTGATTCTTTCCTCCATCTGGTCAACTCTACTAACTAAGCTGGCTGTTTCATTCTTAATTTCTTCTATTGAGTTCTTATTCTCCAGAAATTCTATTTGGTTCTTGTTTAAAATTTCAATCTCTTTAGTAAAATGTTTATGTTGCTCTTTGATTGTGTTTCTGAGTTCATTAAACTGCCTTTCTGTGTTGTATCTCATTGAGTTTTTTTCAGAACTGCAGTCTTGAATTCTCTGTCATTTAAGTCACATATTTCCGTATCTTTAAGTTCCTTTTCTGGAGACTTTTCACTTTCTTTCTGCGCTGTCTTGTTGCCTTGGTTATTCATGGCAATTAGTGATTTATTATTTCTCTTCCTAGACATCTACAGGAGTGTCTTCTGCAACAGGTTGATAGGAAGAGGTCTTTCTTTTGTTTTCCAGTACTTGTTGGTAGAATGTTTTATTTTCTCTCTGACTGCAGCCTTTTTTTTCCTCTATCACACGGTAGTGCTATGTTTTCTCTGCACTATTCCAGCTTCTCACACAATGGGGGGATTCCCTGGGAGATGGGCTTCTCCTCTGTTAATAGTTCGCTTTGGTCACAGGGCGCAGGGTCCGTGTGGGTATGCAGAGAGCTTTTGAAGTTCCAAAGCTCTTCCTGCACCAGATTCAGAGCCTGTGTGTTTTTGCAGGTCTGTTTACTCCTGCACGGATCCGCCCACATAGGTGGGAACAGCAGCAGTGTGAGTTGTGAGAGGTGACCCAGAGCAATTGTGGCGTTCACCGCTACAGCCAGTTCTGCTTCCACAGCTCCCTCCCCTTTGCTAGAACTAATTGGGCTGTGAATCTGTGTTTGCGGACCACAGTTCTCAGAACAGCAAGTATTCTGTTCTTTTGATCTGACACCGCTACTGTTATGCTTCTAGCACTAGGCAGGTGGGGGCGGGGCGAGCTCTGCGAAGGTAGGGAGGGGGCGGCTAGACTCAGTGCCTAAGGCTTCTTTTCTCTGCTCTGCAGTGAGGGCTTAAACCACCGTTTTCAGCCTTCTTCCCTCAGTCTTTTCTCCGAGGTCTCTGTTGTGAGCATTGTTCAGCCGTGTTATGTGCTGTCCCTGCAGCCCTGTTGGCCATAAACGCAGCCGTAGCAGTTCGAGTTCTTCCCTCTCCTGCAGCTGCGGTAGTTCTGGGATGCCGTGAGCTCGGAGCACTCAGCTACGTCTGCGTCGTGCGCCTGTGCACCTCCTTCTCCACACTTCTCCCTTCCTTAGTCCCCAACTCGCACAATTCGCCCACCTTTAGGTTAATTTAGTAGTGGGCCTCTTTGTCTTGTGTGTCTGCTGTGCCTGGAGTCCTTTGTGGAGTTATAGTTGTTCGATTTGTTGTAAATTCCAGGGGAGATTTATAGAGGCTCACCTCACGCCGCCATTTTGATGACGTCTGTTCTTTTTCTTCTTGATACAATCTTGGAAGATTGTACGTTTAAAGGAATTTATCCATTTAATCCAGATTGTCCAATTTTTTGGCATATAATGACCAGTATTTTCTCAAATTCTTTATATTTCTGTGGTGTCATTTGTCACTTCTCCTTTTTCACTTCTGATTTTATTTATTTGGGTCCATTGTCTTTTTTTTTTATGCTAAAACATGGAAGCATTTACATTGTCTTTTTTTCTTGTGTCTGGCTAAAGGTTTATCAATTTTGTTTATCTTTTCAAAGAACCAGCTCTTGGTTTCATTGATATTTGGTCTTTTTTTTTTTTTTTTTTTTAGATTCCATTTTATTTTGGCTCTGATCTTTATTCCTTCTACTTGCATTGGACATTGTTTGCTGTTTTTTTTTTTCCTGGCTCCTTTAAGTCTAAGGTTAGATTGTTTGTTTGATCTTTTTCTTGTTTCTTGAAGTAGGCCTGCATTACTATGAATTTCCCTCTTAGGACTGCTTTCATTGTGTCCCATATATTTAGGGTTATTGTGTTTTCATTTTTGTTTTTCTCAAGGTATGTTTTGATTTCTTTCTTCATCCCATTGTTGACCTATTCATTATTTAGTAGTATGTTATTTAGCCTCCATGTGTTTGTGTGTTTTTCAGTTTTTTTCTTGTAATTGATTTCTAGTTTCATACAATTGTGGTTAGAGAAGACACTTGATATGATTTCAATTGTCTTAAATTTGTTGAGACTTGTTTTGTGGTCTATCTTGGAAAATGTTCCATGTGCATTTGAAAAGAATGCATATTTTGCTGCTTTGTGGTGAAATGCTCTAAAAATATCAATTAAATCATCTGTTGTAGTGTGTCATTTAAGGCCACTGCTTCCTTGTATTGTAGTCTGTCTGGAAGGTCAGTCCATTTTTGTCAATGGGGTGTTACAGTCCACTACTATGATTGTATTACTGTCGATCTCTCCCTTCGTGTCAGTCAATATTTGCTTTACATATTTATGTGCTCCTCTGTTGGGTGCATAAATATTTACAAGGGTTATATGTTCTTGTTGAATTGATCCCTTTATTACTCTGCACTGTCTCTCTTTGTCTCATTATATATAGTCTTTGTTTTAAAGTCTATTTTGTCTGTCATAAGTATTGCTATTCTAGCTGTTTTTCATTTCCATTCGCATGAAATATCTTTTTCCATCCCTTTACTTTCAGTCTATATGTGCCTTTTGATCTGAAGTGGGTCTCTTGTGGACAGCATATATATGGGTCTTATTTTCTTATCCACTCAGCTATCTATGTCTTTTGATTGGATCATTTAAAGTGATTATTGATAGATACATAGTAATTGCCATTTTATTACTCATTGTTATGATCTCCCCACCCCCTTCTTTTTCTTAAAGAAATCCCTTCAACATTTCGTGTAAAACTGGTTTGGTGGTGATGAACTCCTTTAACTTTTTCTTGTCTGGGGAGGTCTTTATCTCTACTTCAGTTTTGAATGATAGCCTTGCTAGGTAGAGTAGCCTTAGTTGTAGATCCTTGCTTTTCATCACTTTGTATATTTCATGCCAATCTCTTCTTGCCTGCAAAGTTTCTGTTGAGAAGCCAGCTGACAACCCTATGGAAACTCCCTTGTAAATAACTAGTTGCCATTCTCTTGCTGCTTTTAGGATTCTTTCTTTGTCTCTAACTTTTGTCGTTTTAATTTATAATGTGTCTTGGTGTGGGCTTGTTTGGGTTCATCTTGTTTGGGACTCTGTGTGCTTTCTGGGCTTGTATGTCTATTTCCTTCACCAGGTTAGGAAAGTTGTCAGTCATTATTTCTTCAAATAGGTTCTCAATTCCTTGTTTCCTCTCTTCTCCTTCTGGTACTCCTGATGTAAATGATGTTACCCTTCATTTTGTCCCAGAGGTCTCCTAAGCTATCCTCATTTTCTTTGTTTTTTCTTTTTGCTGTTCTGATTGGGTGTTTTCTGTTACCTTCTCTTCTAAATCGTTGATTGGATCATCTGTTTCATCTAGTCTCCTGGTGATTCATTCTGGTGCATTTTTCATTTCAGTTATTGTATTCTTCACTTCTGACTGGTTCTTTTTCATGGTTCTATGTCCCTTTTTATGCTTGCTGTTTCTTTGTTGAAGTTCTCTTTGTTGAAGTTCTGAGTTTCTTGAGCATCCTTATAACCATTGTTTTGAACTCTGTATTTGGTAGGTTACTTGCCTCCATTTTTAGTTCTTTTTTTTTTTTTTTTAAGTTTTCTCCTGTTCTTTCATTTGGGACATATTTCTTTTTGTCTTCATTTTGGCTCCTTCCCTGTGTTTATTTCTATGTAGTAGGTAGATCTACCATGTGTGTCCTTATGTAGTAGGTGCCTTGTGGGACCCAGTGGCAATTCTCCCTGGTCACTGTGGGGAGCCATGATTTCTTGTTTATTCTGTAACCATGCAGACTGGCTCAGTTTTAGCTCTTAAGGCGTTGTCTCTGCTTACACCTGGAGGGTGCTTGTAAGCTGCTAAGGAATGAGGTGGGAACGGCCAGTTCCCGGACACAGATCACTGATGATTATCAGGGTAATTGGTGGGCTTTGTCCTTGAGATAATTACTTTGGGAGAGTTTCAGTGAGTCTGTAGTTCATATGTAAAAGTTGCAAATTTTACTTTCAATGAGGAAATGCTCACTCGTGATTGTTAAGCTGCACGTACACAGGTGGTATATATTGGTAAAGGAAAGTAAACTCCGTGCTTCAGGATCACTGAAGACCGGCCGCATCATCAATTGTGTGAGTGTCTCTTTTTCATTCCCACTCCCCTTGTCAGGAACTGTTCGACTCGTAACGGCTGGTCCGCTACATTTTGGTGCCCGAACAGGGACCTGAATATAGGGGTAACGGTGAGGAACACCGCGTGGTTAGGATCCGGCTCAGATTGTGGGGCTTAGTTCATGGATGCGCGGTGAGTGAGGCACAGTCCCCTCGGTCGAATGTGTGTGTGAGTGAATGGTAGCTCCACGACTTCGTGTTACGGAGCTTGTTTGGGCCCTAATCTGAGGTTCCGGTTCTGTCATATGGCATAACGGCGATTGGGGCTCCGTCCCACCAGTTCGGGGGTTTATACCGAAACGCCTCTAGCTACGACAGATTTGGTCCCGAGAGGGGCACGGCCAGACGGGCATCTGAGTGAAATTTGTGTGAAAGAAGGGCCGAGTTAGGGAACAAAGAAATGGGTCACGCTAGCAGCAAGGACCTGTATGTTAGAGGACTTAAGAGATTACTTGCCGCCCGTGGCAGTAGGGTGAACAAAGAGCAATTAGATAAATTTTTAGAATTTGTAAGAGAAGTTTGCCCATGGTTTCCAGATGAAGGTACCGTCAGCCTGGAAACCTGGGAAAAGGTTGGGGACAGATTGCAGGATTATTACACTGTCCATGGACGGCAGCAGGTCCCGGTGGAAACATTTGGATTGTGGACACTGATTAGAGATTGTCTAGATTTAAAGAGGGAAGGTTGCAAGCTCGAGAAAGTAAAACAGGCAGGAAATGAAGAAACGCTCCCTTTCGCTGCTTCCTTAGAGGAGCAAGGAGAAAAGGAGGAGGCTGATTACGCCCTGAAAGCTCTATTCTCTGCCGCCTCTCCGGGGGAGAAAGAGGAGGGGGAGAGGGTCAGGTATGCAGAGGGACTTGCTAAGCATGATAAGGAGCCTGTTAGTCAAGATCCGCCAGACGAGCAATGGGAAGATTTAGACCCTCAAGATCAGGAAGATTTAGAGGAGGCTGCAGCTAGATATGATAGAGAAAAATATCCGCCAGTAGTGGCTGTGGCACAGGAGAGTAGGAAGCCTCCTGATCCTATACATACACTTACACAACAAATAAAAATTCTACAAGGCCAACTAGAGGAACTTAAAGTCACTCGGGAGGGAGAGAGCCTTTTTGGACCTCCCCGAGTGCCGTATACTGAGGAGAGTCTCGGGCCTCCTCAAAGTCTTACCAGACCTTCATTAGTTATGTATACCAATCCTTGGAATCCAGGGGGTAAAAATCCCCCTGTGAGCAATCCCACTGCGCTGCCTCCTGAGGGACCCCGTGTGTGGGATCCTCCGCTGCCACCACCGCAGCCACCGATTTGGGACATGTTTACTAAGCCTCCGCCAGGATACGTTAAGCCAGGGTCAGATTCCCTTGTACGTTCTCCACTTCAGCTAGCTTGTGAGGAATCTCACAAGCAAGGAGAATCTACAGGATGTTTTGGCATTTATCCTCTTATTGAAAGAACTGATCAGGCAGGAAATGTGTTTAGAGAATGGAGACCTTTTCAGTGGAAGCAAGTAAAGGAATTAAAGGAAGCTTGCGCACAGTATGGCCCTATAGCTCCTTTTACTATGGCCATTATAGATGCATTGACGGGCGAGGCTACTCCCCCGGAAGATTGGAAACACATCGCTCATGCCTGCCTTTCCGGAGGTGATTATCTCTTATGGAAATCAGAATTTTATGAAAATTGTAAAAAGAAGGCCAATGAGAATGCCTTAAGACAGATCCCTATTACTTTTGATATGCTAGCAGGAGAAGGCATGTATGCTGACCTAAAAAATCAAATGGGATTTGCGCCAGGCGCTTATGGCCAAACTGCCACAGCAGCTAAAGATGCTTGGCGAATGTTGCCTGATTCCTCCCGTAAGGAAGAACAGGTTACTCACATAAGGCAGGGGGCAGATGAACCATTCCAGGAATTTGTGTCTCACCTCAGTACAGCTGCGGGACGAACTTTTGGTTCAATGGTGGCCACTCAGGCTTTTATTAAACAGCTTGCTTATGAGAATGCTAATTCTGCTTGTCAAGCAGTTATCAGACCATTTAGAAAAAAGGGAACTTTGTCTGATTTTATTCGCCTATGTGCCGATGTGGGTCCTTCTTATTCTCAAGGCATAGCATTGGCTGCAGCTTTACAAGGAAAACCTATAAAGGAGGTGATGTATCAGCAGGCAAGGCTCAACACAGGTGGCCGTACAGGAGCTTGTTTTACTTGTGGAAAATTGGGACATCGAGCGGCTCAATGCCCTCGCAAAGCCGAGCCCGAGAATTCAGCGGCTCCCACAAAAAAGCCGCCAGATATATGCCCTAAGTGTAGGAGAGGAAAGCATTGGGCTAATGAATGCAAGTCTAAGACAGATAAAGATGGAAAACCCATCCAGGGAAACTGGGTGAGGGGCCAGCCCCAGGCCCCGAATCAACAATGTTATGGGGCACTGCAAATTCCGGAGCAGATGCAGGGACAAAAGGGGAACGGGTCCCTGAAAGAAAACATATCACAGATCTATTCAGGGCCACCTCAGGCAGCGCAGGATTTGACCTGTGTTCCACCACCGACATCGTATTAACTCCTGAAATGGGAATGCAAGCATTGCCCACAGGTGTTTTTGGGCCCCTACCCTAAAAAACTGTAGGTTTATTGTTAGGAAGAAGTAGTACAACCATGAAAGGAATTCATGTTTCCCCGGGAGTTATTGATGAGGATTTTACTGGTGAAATTAAAATTATGACACACTCACCATTGAACGTTTCTGCTATACCTGCTGGTACCCGAATTGCTCAGTTAATTATTTTGCCTCGCATTAAGGTGGGGAAGAATAGACAAGATCAGAAACGAGGAGATCGAGGATTTGGCTCCTCAGATGCTTATTGGATTCAGGAAATAAAGAGAAATCGGCCAGTGTTGCTACTTAAAATAAATGGAAAAAGTTTTCAAGGAATTTTAGATACTGGAGCTGATGTGTCCTGCATATCTGCTGAACATTGGCCTTCTAACTGGCCGACGCATCCTACTAATACAGATCTACAAGGCATAGGCCAATCTCATTCTCCTCAACAAAGTAGTAATCTTTTATCTTGGCAGGATGAGGAAGGTCATCAGGGAACTTTCCAACCGTATATTATCCCTGGCCTCCCAGTCAATCTCTGGGGACGAGATATTATGAGTGATATGGGAGTTTATCTCTTTAGCCCAAACACCCAAGTAACTCAGCAGATGTTTGATCAAGGGCTCCTTCCGGGACAAGGTTTAGGAATTGAAGGACAGGGACGACAGGAACCCATTTCACCCAATCCTAACTTACAAAAAACAGGTTTAGGATATTTTCCCCGGGGGTCATAGATTTACCTGTACTCCACCAAAAAACTGCAGAGGCAATAACTTGGAAATCTGATACGCCTGTGTGGATAGATCAATGGCCCCTAACTCAAGAAAAAATATTAGCCGCTCAAGCGCTTGTACAGGAGCAGCTTGAAAAAGGCCATGTGATTGAATCTAATTCACCCTGGAATTCACCTATTTTTGTAATCAAGAAGAAATCAGGAAAATGGAGATTGTTACAGGACTTGAGAAAAGTAAATGAAACTATGGAAGTTATGGGTGCCCTCCAGCCAGGGTTACCACACCCTTCTGCTATTCCTAAAGATACTTCTCAATATTTTGCTTCACAAAAGATAGAGCTTAGAAAAGATCATCTCAAATCTCTTAATGATTTTCAAAAACTGTTGGGAGACATTAATTGGCTGTGCCCTTCTTTGGGATTAACTACTGGAGATCTAAAACCACTGTTTGAAATTCTAAAAGGGGACTCTGATCCAACTTCCCCTAGGTCTCTTACTGAGCCCGCAAGAGAAGCTCTCTCTAAGGTTGAGAAAGCCATTCAACAACAGCATGTCTCCTTTTTAGATTACTCTAAGCCTTTACATGCCTATATTTTAGAGACCAAACACACGCCTACAGCGGTGTTATGGCAAGAAGGGCCACTTAGATGGATACATCTTCATGTAACAGCCCAAAGAAATCTCACTCCATATCATGAATTTGTGGCCAGCCTAATTCAAGAAAGTCGTTTGGAAGCTCGAAAATATTACGGAAAGGAGCCAGATTTGATTGTTGTTCCTTTTACAAAAATGCAGATTCAAGGCTTGATGCAGTTTACAGACAGTTTTCCCATCGCCTTGGCTCATTTTACAGGAACTTTAGATAATCATTATCCTAAGCATAAATTGCTTCAGTTTTTTCAACATCATGATCCAATTTTTCCTTCAATTGTGTCACATGCTCCTCTTCCTGCTGTTCCAAATGTTTTTACTGATGGATCTAATAATGGAGTAGCTGTTTATGCACTCAATAAAAAAGTCACCAAGAGAGTACAGACACCTCCAGCTTCAGCTCAAATAGTTGAGCTTCGAGCAGTACATATGGTGCTGCTTGATTTTGCTTCTCAGTCTTTTAATTTATTCTCTGACAGCCATTATGTGGTTCGTGCAGTCAGAAATTTAGAAACAGTACCTTTTATTAGCACTAGTAATCCTGTTATTCAGGATTTGTTTCTTCAGATACAACAGGCCATTCAGCTGCGCTGTAAAAAATTTTATATTGGCCATATTAGAGCTCACTCTAATCTTCCAGGTCCTTTAGCAGCAGGCAATCAAATTGCAGATTCTGCCACGCAGCTTATTGCCTTAACTCAAATAGAAAAAGCACAAAAGGCTCATAGCCTCCACCATCAAAATAGCCAGAGCCTAAGACTACAGTATAAGATCCCCAGAGAAGCAGCACGCCAGATTGTAAAGCAATGTCCAGATTGTTCACATTTACAACCTGTGCCTCATTATGGCGTTAACCCTTGAGGCTTGCGTCCCAATGATCTGTAGCAAATGGATGTTACTCATATACCTGAATTTGGGAAATTAAAATATGTCCATGTCTCTATAGACACGTTTTCTGGCTTTGTAGTAGCTTCTGCTCAATCAGGAGAAGCTACATCTCATGTCATTCGACATTGTCTTGCTGCTTTTGCCATGATTGGCACTCCTAAAAAACTTAAAACAGATAATGGCTCCGGCTACACCAGTAAAAAATTTGCTTTATTTTGCCAGCAATTTTCAATTAATCATATTACTGGCATTCCTTACAATCCACAAGGACAAGGAATTGTTGAACGTACTCATGGCACATTAAAGGTCATTTTACAAAAAATAAAAAAGGGGGAGTTATTTCCCCTAACACCCCATAATTACTTGTCTCATTCTCTTTTTATTCAAAATTTTTTGACTTTGGATGCCTATGGTAAGAGTGCAGCTGAACGTTTCTGGCATCCTTCTGCCGGCCCTCAGGCTTTGGTCAGATGGAAGGATCCACTTACTGGATCATGGCAAGGCCCAGACCCAGTCCTCATATGGGGCCGAGGACATGTATGTGTTTTCCCACAGGATGCAGATAGTCCTCGGTGGCTTCCAGAAAGATTGGTGCGACATGTGGACCCTCTACCTGCTGATGACGCTGATGCTTCCCGGCAACGCGGAGGAGGACCAAACATATTGGGCCTACGTACCTGATCCACCTATTCTCCACCCTGCTGTGTGGGATGGTCCAGAGATTCCAGTTTATGTCAATGATACTAATGCTTTGGGATTGCCTTCTGATGGGCACATGAAGCCAAGATTGGAAAAGAACTTTACTTACATTGGCAAAGGCATTGGTATCCCTATTTGTAGTGCTAAGAATAGGTCTGTTTCTGGGTGTTTACATAGCTCTTCTGTTCTTATGCATGCCAATGATTCTTTAGTAGGATGGACTGTTCGCATTAATTTGTTAGGAGATCGGTCCGGAGGACGGAAGGTCGATTTGCCTATCCCCCCATCACGTCCATCTTGCAACAAGAATCCAAAGTTGAATACAGAGACTGTTCCCTGGAAAGACTGCCTTGGCAATGTTTCATTCCGTTATGACATCCCTGGGACGGAGAGATACATTGTTGACTGGTCATGGAGTAACCAGTCAGGATGGGCTCGAGACTTGATCTCTGGACTTTGGACTTCTGATACGCAATATCAGCAAAGTACTTTGTGGAGACTTATGGGAGTAATGGATGAAGTTGTTCAAATGATTGAGTTTTGTAAATCAGGTACTCCCTGTACTCCTATGACTGTCTTGCAGGATGGGACCAGAGACTGGTCAACGGTTACTAAAACTGTTAATGTATCCGCTTGTGTTCCTTCTCCTTATGCTTTGTTGATCGGAAATATTAATGTGTACTTTGTAGGAAATCAATTCCATGTATCTTGTAATAATTGTTCTTTAACAAATTGTATCTCATGGGTGCCTTTAGGAACTCAAGTTATGGTACTTAAGCAACCTTCTTTTGTTATGCTTCCTGTTAATATCTCTGGACCTTGGTATGCTGAAAGAAGTTTACAAATTTTCAAAGAAATTAAGTCTGCTTTGAGTAGACAGAAACGGTTCGTTGGACTTCTCATAGCAGGAGTTATGGCATTGGTCACTATCATTGCCACTGCTGCTACTGCAGCTATAGCCTTATCCCAAACCATTCAAAATGCTCACTATGTTAATACTCTTTCCAAAAATGTTACATTGGCTTTGGGAACCCAAGAAGCTATTAATGAGAAATTAGAACAAAAGGTGAATGCCCTCTATGATACGGTTCAGTATATGGGAGATGTGATTCAGAGTATAAAAGTTAAATCTTATTTAGAATGTCATTCAGAATATCATTGGATATGTGTTACTTCTAAAAGGTATAATAATAGTCAATATGATTGGAATCGGGTTCGTTTACATCTTCAAGGAATTTGGCATGATGCTAATGTGTCTTTAGATATGTTTCGGCTTCATGATGAAATTCAAAATATGAGAGAAGCTGAACCCTTGAAATTTGATGCAGCCCAGGCTGCTTCTGAGTTTATTGATGTTCTTAGGAATGCTATGCCATCTATGCCTCATATTACCCATTCTGTTATGATTTTTCTTACATTGGGCATCTGTGTCTGTTTGATTCTGTGCCTTCTCCCCATTCTCATCAAATGTTTCATCAGCAGGATGTTAGACTTGCGAGCTGACATCCATCAGCTTAAACTTAAGACAAAGCCCTGAGCCTTCCTACCCGAACATTCAGAGGGACAGGATAGTCAAAGACAGGTTGTACTTAGGCACCGCTTCAACACCTAAGACAGGGCTTGTATTATAAAATATAAGTTCCAAGGACGGGTAAGTTGAAGTCGGAGTCCCGAGACACCTAAGTCAGGCGCTGTCACCTCGCCATCCTAGCCGGATGGGTTTTGCTCCTATAAAATAAAAAAGGGGGAGATGTGGGGAGTCATGATTTCTTGTTTATTCTGTAACCTTGCAGACTGGCTCAGTTTTAGCTCTTAAGGCGTTGTCTCTGCTTACACCTGGAGGGTGCTTGTAAGCTGCTAAGGAATGAGGTGGGAACGGCCAGTTCCCGGACACAGATCACTGATGATTATCAGGGTAATTGGTGGGCTTTGTCCTTGAGATAATTACTTTGGGAGAGTTTCAGTGAGTCTGTAGTTCATATGTAAAAGTTGCAAATTTTACTTTCAATGAGGAAATGCTCACTCGTGATTGTTAAGCTGCACGTACACAGGTGGTATATATTGGTAAAGGAAAGTAAACTCCGCGCTTCAGGATCACTGAAGACCGGCCGCATCATCAATTGTGTGAGTGTCTCTTTTTCATTCCCACTCCCCTTGTCAGGAACTGTTCGACTCGTAACGGCTGGTCCGCTACAGGTCACCTGTGCTGGGTACTCCAGGAGTGTCCCAGCTTGTGTGTGCCCTCCTCTTGTAGTTGAGCCTTGATCGCTATTGGCACATCAGTGGGTGGGATTGGCCCTCAGGCTGACTGGCTGTGGGGTTTGGCCACATCCACAGCTTAGTGGCTGTTGTGTTTGTGTGTGTGTGTGTGTGTGTGTGTGTGGTTACTCTGTGGAGCAGGATTCGCCCCAGCAAGCTCTGGTGTCTGCTGAGACTGCCCTTCATATGTGCCCCTCATGGGGCTAATTGAGTGGTGCTCTGCTGTGGTCTGAAGCCAACCTTCCTGTATGTTGGTTCTGGAGTCTCTCAGGAGGAGCTTTGGTGTATGCCCAGGTCAGCCACTGCCTGTGACTGGCTGGGGACTACCTGGTAGGAGCTACAAACTGATCTGTGGTTGGTCTCTGCCTTTGCTGGACCTGGAGGCCCATGGAAGAGACCACGCTGTGAACCAAGGATGGCTGTCACAGGTGCTAGACCTGGGGTAGCTCTGCAAAAAGCCCAGGACACCCCAAGGCCTGCTGCTGCATGCATGTTCAGCTGCTGATAGATCCTTGTGCCATATGCAAATTAGGTGAGGAGGGGTCTCAAGGAGTCACCAGGTTGGAATGAGTAGTCTTCACCAGTTTAATGTAGATTCTGGCTTGATGCCAGTGCTGCGCCTGGAGCTACTCAGCAAGTCTCAGAGCACAGTGAGGCCAGTTGCCACCTGCCTTGAGCTGGCAGACTCCTGAGAGTTTTCCAAGAAAGAGTGCAATGAGGGCAGGGCTGGATACTCATCAAGAAATTGTCTGAGGTGTTGCATGAGTTGGATGAGGCAGGGTCTCAGGGAGTCACCAGGGTGGAGCAATTAGAGTTCACCAGGCCAATGCAGATTCAGATTTGTCTCAACACAGGGGAGGGCTCAACACAGGGAAGATGGCTCCCACCTGCCAGCTGTATGGGAGAAGGACACCCCACAGGGAAAATGGCGACTGTCCCTCCAGTCCTCGCCCCACAGCAATACAACTTAGTCTCTCCCCGTATGTCTCTAATGCCCCCTGAATCCCTCCACCAGAACCGAGGGTGAATGCCTGTGAGCAAGTGAGTATGTGTGCAGGCCCTTTAAGAAGTCATGTGGGTTACCCACAGCCTTCTGTCCCACCTGGGGAAGAATCCCCCATTGGTTGGAATCCCCCATTTTTCACAGCTAGATTTTGTGGGAGCTCCTCTTCCTGGCACCAGTATGCCAGGCTGGGGAGCCCCATCTGGGGCTGGAGTTCCTCGCTCCTGTGAGAGGAACCTCCATGGCTGAGATATCCTTCTTGATTCTCAACCACCACATACAAATGTGGAGCTGCCCATTCCATATCTCTGCCCCTCCTACCAGTCTCAATGTTTCTTCTTTATATCCTTCCTTAGTTATAAAACTTGTTCTGCTAGACTTCAGGTGGTTCTCCAGGTTGATTGTTCCATAATTTAGTTGTAATTTTAATGTGGTTATGGGAGAAGGCAAGCAGTCATTACCTACCATCTTGGATCCTCTCCATCCTCTTCATTTTTTTTAGGAGAGTTTCAAGAGGATGATTGTTAATTCTTTAAATGTTTAGTACAATTCTTCTGTAAAACCATCTGTTCCTGGGTTTTTCTTTGTTGTGAGACTTTTGATTATTGATTCTATGTTCTTATTATTGGTGTGCTCACATTTTCTATTTCTTCATTATTCAGTCGTGATACATTGTGTGTTTCTAGAAATTTATCCATTTCTATTCATTTGTCCAATTTGTTTGCATATAAACATCCATAGAATTCTTATAGACCTTTTTATTCCCATAGCATCAGTCATTATGTCCCCTCTTCCACTGTGATTTTAGTTAAGTCTTATCTCTTTTATTAGTTAATTCAACTAAAGATTTATCAAATTGTTGATCTTTTAAAATAACTAACTCTTAGTTTCTTTGTCTTTTAAAAATTGTTTTTCTATTCTCTATTTTTTTATTTATCTCTTCCCAATTCTTTACTTCATTCCCTCTGCTAGCTCTGGGTTTACTTTGTTCTTCTAGTTTATTGAGGTTATTGATTTGAGGTCTTACTTCTTTTTTAATGTATGAATTCACAGCTGTAAAATTCTGTCTTAGCACTGCTTTCCCTGCATCTCATAAGTTTTAGTACATTGTGTTTTTGTTTTCATTTGTCTCAAGGTATTTTCTAATTATCTCTGGGAATTCCTCTTTATTTATTAATTGCTTAGACTGTGTTATTTACTTTCTACATATTAACATATTTTCCACTTTTCTTTTTGCTGTTGATTTCTAGTTTCATCCCACTAATATCAGAAAAGACACTTTGTACGATTTAAATCTTCTTGAATGTGTTAACTTGTTTTGTGGCCTAACATGTGGTCTATCCTGGAGAATATTCCATTTACACTTGTGAAGAATGTATATATTGTTGTTGAGTGGAATGATCTGTATATTTCTGTTAGGTCCAATTGGACTATAGAGTTGTTAATGTCCTCTATTTCTTTTTTTTAAAGATTTTTTAAAAATATAGCTAACATACAATATTATATTAGCTTCAGGTGAACAGCATAGTTATTCAACAGTACCCACCTGGCACTACACATAGTTATTACCATATTATTGATTATATTCCCTATACTTTATATCCCCATGACTATGAGGGTGATCAAAAAATGCGGTTGTTTAAATTTTAAAAAATAATACAGTAAAAGACATATGGCCATTAATCCCCCTCAAAATACTCCCCCTCACTTCAAACATACATATTCCATTGTTCTTGCCACTTTCTGAAGCAGTTCTGGAAGTCTTTCATGAGTGTCTTTGGTTGCTCCGTCATGGCTGCCTTAATGTCCCGATTCAATTAAAAACATTTACCTTTCATGGCCCTCTTGACTTTGGGGAAGAGCCAGAAGTCGCACAGTGCCAGATGCAGTGAATAGGGTGGATGAAGACACACCACATTGTGTTTGACAGAAATTGCCATACCAGAAATATGTGTGACACGGAGCATTGTCATGATGGAGGATGAAACTGTTTGCCCATTTGTTGGGCCATTTTCTATGCATGTCGTTTCTTAAACGCTCTAATAAGCCTTTATAATATTTATGTTCCTTCACCATAGTGTTCTTGGGTACAAACTCAGCTCTCACAATTCCATCAAGGTCAAAAAACACAATTAACATCAGCTTCATGTTACGAGCAGGAGCATTCACTGGAGGTTTCATCCTCCATCATGATAACACTCTGTGTTACACATCACTTCTGGTATTGCAATTTCTGTCAAACAAAAACATTACAGTGTGTCCTCATCCACGTTATTCACCTGATCAGGCACCATGCGACTTCTGGCTTTTCCCGAAAGTCAAAATGACCATGAAAGGTAAACGTTTTGAATCGAATCAGGACATTGAGGCAGCCATCACAGCACAACTAAAAACATGAAAGAGGACTTCCAGCACTGTTTCAGAAAGTGGCAAGAAAAATGGGATATGTAAGTTCAAAGCGAGCGGGAGTGTTTTGAGGGGGATTAATGGCAATGTGTCTTTTACTGTAATAAATTTTGTATTTAAACATTCACCACATTTTTTTATCTCACCTCGTACTTTGTATGATATCAATCTTCTCAAATCTACTGAGACTTCTTTCATGGCCTAACGTATGGTCTTTCTTGGAGAATGCCCTATGAGCACTTGAGAAGAATATGTATTCTGCTTTTGTTGAGTGGAGTATTATGCAAATATGGATTAGATCTAGTTGGCTTATTGTGTTGTTCAAGTCTTTTATTTACTTACGTATCTTCTGTCTACTTTGTGTACACATTGTAGAAAATGAGGTATTGAAGCCTTCAACTGTTATTGTAGAACTATTTCTCCTTACAGTTCTGTGAATTTTTGCTTCATATATATGAGGTCTGACAATTAACTCATCCTAGAAAAAGTGCTACATACCTCATTGCTGAATATCACTATAGTCACCATTGAAGTACTCCCATTTGGAAACTATGCACTAACGCCAGTGCCTATTCCACCCTTCAAAGCAATTTTGGAACTCTTTTTCTGGAATGGCCATCAAAATGTCTTCCTTTATTTCCTTTATCTTTGGATAAAGAAAGAAGTCATTGGGGCCAGATCAGGTGAATAGGGAGGGTTTTCCAATACAGTAATTGGTTTACTGACTAAAAACTCCCTCACAGACAGTACCTTGTGAGCTGGTGCATTGTCGTAATGCAAGAGCCATGAATTGTTGGCGAAAAGTTCAGGTTGTCTAACTTTTTCACGCAGCCTTTTCAGCACTTCCAAATAGTAAACTTGGTTAACTGTTAGTTGGTGTGGATTCATAATAAATAATCCCTCTGATATCTAAAAAGGTTAGCAACATCCTTCAACAAGTTTGCAAACTTAATTGTCTGACTTCGTATGTCTATTATGTATATAAATATTTATACTTGTTATATCTTCTTGTTGTATCAAACCTATTTGCATGGAATATCTTTTACCATCGTTTCATGTTCAACCTATGTCTGTCTGGAGCTAAACTGAGTCTCTTATGGACAGCATAGAGTTGGATTGTGTTTTTTTTTAATTTCTTCTGCAAATCTATGTGTTTTGATTGTAGTGTTTAATCCATTTACATTTAATTACTTATAAGGAGAGACTTACTTCTGTCATTGTTGTTTTCTATATGGCTTATATCTTTTATGCCCCTCATTTCCTCCATTACTGCCTTCTTTGTATTTAATTGATTCTTTTGTAGTGAAATGTTTAATTACCTTCTCATTTTCTTTTGTATATATTCTCTATATATTTTCTTTATGGCTACCATGGGGATTACATTTAATGTTCTAAAGTCATAACAATCTAATTAGAATTTATACCAACTCATCTTCAAAAACCTATAAAACTTTCTTCCTTTACAGATCCATCCTCTTTCTGTTATTGTTGTCAGACTATATCTTTATACATTTTGTGCCCAATAGCATAGCTTATTTTTTTAAGCATTTGCCTTTAAAATTGTGTAAAATATAAAATGTGGAGTTATAACCCCAAATTCAAATGATACTAGCTTTTATAATTACCCATGTATTTATCTTTACTGGAGATTTTTATTTCTTCATACAGTTTCAAGTTGCTATCTAGTTTCCTTTTATTTTAATCTGCAGGACTCCTTTCAGCGTATCTTGCAGAGCACATTTTGTGGAACTGAACTCCCTCAGCTTTTGTTTATCTAGGAATGTCTTTTTTTTTTTTTTTTTGAAAGACAGTATTGGTAGATACAGAGTTTTCGATAGATATTTTCCTTCAGCATTTTGAATATATAGACTCACTACATTCTGGCCTTCAAGGTGTCTGATGCTTATAATCTTAATGAGGATCCCTTGTACAAGGTCTGACAATTAAGTTTGCAAACTTGTTGCAACGATGTTGCTAACTTTAATATCAGAAGGATTGTTCATTATGAATCTGTACCAACTGCACAGTTAATCAAGTTTACTATGTGGAAGTGCTGAAAATGCTGCATGAAAAAGTTAGGCGACCTGAAATTTTTGCCAACAATTTATGGCTTTTGCATCATGGCAATGCACCAGCTCACACAGCATTGTCTGTGAGGGAGTTTTTAGCCAGTAAACAAATAACTGTACTGGAACACCCTCCCTACTCACCTGATCTGGCCCCCAATGACTTCTTTCTTTGCCTGAAGACAAAGGAGATATTGAAAGGAAAACATTTTGATGACATTCAGGCCATCAAGTGTAATACGATGACAGCTCTGATGACCATTCCAGAAAAAGAGTTCTAAAATTGCTTTGAAAGGTGGACTAGGCACTGGCATTGGTGCATAACTTCCCAAGGAGAGTACTTCAAAGATGTCCATAGTGATATTCAGCAATGAGGTAGGTAGCACTTTTTCTAGGATGAGTACGTGAACTAAGGGTCAGACCTCGTATGTTACAAGTCACTTCTCTCTTGCTCCTTTCAAGATTCTCTCTTTGTCTTTGCCCTTTGATAGTTTATAATGTGTCTCAGTGTGCATCTGTTTGTTTTTCTGACCTGGAGTTCATTGAGCTCCTTACATTTGTATATGCATGTATTTTATAAAATTTGGGAAGTTTTTGACCATTTCTTTGAATAATGACTTTACTTCTTTCTCTCTTCTCCTTCTGGGATTCCCACAGTGTCTGTTAGTTTTTTGGTCTGCTTGATGGTGTCCCACAGGTCCCTTAGGTTCTGTTCACTTTTCATTTTTCCTCCTTTCTGTTCATCATACTCAATAATTTCTATCGACTTGACTTCAAGTAAATTGATTCTTTTTTTCTGTTTTGCTTGCTGAAATCTGCTTTGTACGTCTTGAGTGCATTTTCATTTGTTATTTTTACTTTTCAGTTCCAAAATTTATTTTTGGTTCCTTTTCATAATTTCTATCTCTTTATCAATATTCTGATTTTGTTCATATATCATTTTCCTGTCTTTTTTCCATGTCTTCCTTTAGCTCTTTGAGCATAAAACGGTTGCTTTAAGGCCTTTTTCTAGTATGCATGACATCTGTGCTTCTTCAGGTAAATTTCCTGTAAATTTACTCTATTCCTTTGAATGAGCCATACTTTCATTTTTTTTGTATGCCTTGTGGTCTTTTGTCGAAAACTGGACATTTGACTCTATGATGTGGTAACTTTGGAAATCATATCCCCTTTTTCATATCCAGGGTTTTACTATTTTTTGTTTTATTGTTGTAGGGTGATATCTCTGTGCTGGAAATTAGCCAGAGGTAAAAGTTCAGGGTCTTCTCAGGGCTTTACTGAGCCTGTGTGTTTCCTTATGCAGACACAGTAGCTTTCTAAATTACCCTGCATGTGGAATTGTGTTTGAATGTCTGAAAAAACAAACAAACAAAAATAGGTGCAGCTCCTTTACATACCATGGAAGCCACATTAGCTGGTGGGGATGACATAATGACCAGCTTTTGTGCCTACACCTTGGTGATCAGAAGCAGCTATCACCAGTAAGAACACAAATCCCTGATTCTTAGAGGACAGTATCCTTATTATCTATCCTAGCTCCAGAAAATCATGCTAGAAATGCAGGTTGCTGTCCCCGTGCTGCCTACCATGGGCCTGGACAGTGGATAATGAATAGCTGCTACCACACTGAAGGCTGAAATTGACTACTAGTCACCATAATTTTACCAGCCAAGCTTTTCCCTGGAAGCTGTAAATATTCAAACAGAATGCAGAGTTCCAAACTAGTCAATTCAGACAGTTTCTGCCAGTAAAATTGTATTTTAAGTGGAGAAATGGTTTCATGGCACTTTCTATTCCACTATCTTCCCTGACAATTACTCCCCAAGTGCAATTTTTCAACAATTCATATTTTGCCCTTCAGACTTGTCATGCCATCTTTATTATATGTGAAATCTCTGTATCTATTTTGATCAGTTTCTGAATTCTAGTCTGTTCTATAGTTCTATGTTTAATTCATCACTAAATTATCTAATTATTGTAGTTTCATGATAAACACATATTAAATTCAATTTCATATTTTTGAATTTAATACTTGTTTAAGGAAATGCCACACTAGAAGATAAATTAAACAATAAAGACACTAGTAAAATCCATGGTACTTTCTAGTTTTTATGATCACTACCAAATTATGTCTGTGTTTTACCACTTCAGCCTAGTGCCTAGCATGGTGCTAATTACAGTGTTAATTTTATGTGTCCAATACAGTAGTACCTCAGTTTTTGAACGTCTCCGTTGATGAACATTTTAGTTTACGAATGCCGTAAATTTTATGGATCTATGGTATCATGATAGTAAAATTCATGCTAAATTTGCAGTTTTAGGGGTTGATTTTAAATGTCTGGAATGGATTAATCCATTTTGCATTACTTTTTATGGGGAAACTGTGCCTCAGTGTTCGAACGTTTCAGAACTCGAATGGTGTTCTGGAAGGGATTATGTTCGAAAACCGAGGCACTGCTGTATTTAAGATTAAAAACCTCACCAATGTTATAAGATGAAAACCAGTATGTTTCTTTCATTACATGTGAATTTAAAGATACTTTTAATATTTTAGTTAATCTTTGTTTTGTTGTTACAAATCTCTTTATGTCCTTTACTCATTTTGCTTTACATAGCTTTTTATGTTCCTTAAGATGTGTGCTTCCCCCTCCTGGGGCTGAGATAAATGCCTAGGTTGGTTAAAGGCAAGCCCTGTGGTGTTCTCATGAATTACTGCAGAGCTGCTTCAGGAGACACTTGTGCACAAACACTTTTCAATTACTGATTATTTGAAAGTCAGCTAACTATAATTAAAGCCTGGAAGATGGTCTTTGACAGAAACTAGTGCCCAGACTTTGTGACATAATATCAGGATGGCTACATTCCTCACTCCCTGATGCCTTATTTAATTCCAAGTTGTATACTATAAATTGGTACTTTTCTCAGTGGCACCTGTAAAACTGAAATAAATTTAGGCATTCTATTTGAGTCAGCATTTCCATTTACAAAAATTTATCCTAATAAAATAGTAAAGAATGTTTCAAAAAATGTAATTAAAATGTTTTCCTTGAAAACCACCAGCTTAAGTCATCTGCTATGGGCCAGAATTTAGAAATGACAGGTGTAAGGCAGCAATAAAGCTGCAAGGGAAACAAATTCTACAGACTGGATGTGCATTGTGTATGTGTGTTCTCTCTCTTTCTCTCTCTCTCTCTCTCTCTCTCTCTCTCTCTCTCTCTCTCTCACACACACACACACACACACTCATGTATACACACATATACACAGTCTTCTAGGTTCTATTATTATAATCATAAATTTTTTAGAGGGGTGAAAGAGAGCAAACTCATCAATTCTTTGGCAAAATGAGTCAAATGATACACATGAAACACACTTTAACAAAATAAACTAACTAAAAGGATATTAGTATTAGTCTCCTATTGCTAATGTAACAAATTGCCATAGACTAGGTGGCTGGTAACAATAGAAATTTATTTTCTTACAATTCTGGAGGGCGGAAATCCAAAACCAGTATCACTAGACCAAAATCAAGGTATTGGTAGGACTGTGCTTCCTGCAGAGGATCTCAGGAACAATCCCTTTCTGCCTCTTCCAGCATCCATTGGCGGCCAGCATTACTTGGCTTGTGGCTGTATTACGCCAATCTCTGCCTCTGTAGTCACACTGCCTTCTCTTCTTCTGTGTGTCTTCTCTGCTGTGTGAAATATTCCTCTGCATCTGTCTTAAAAAGACATTTGTGATTGTATTTAGAACCCTCACTTTTAATCCAGGATAATATCCCCATCTCAATTTCATTAATTTAATCAAATTCAAAACAATCCTGTTTTGCCATATAAAGTAACATTCACAGGTTCTAAAAATTAAGACATGAATATCTTTGGGGGGGGGCGCAACTTTCAGCCTACCACAATGTTCATCACTGTATATTTCATTACAGGGAAAAACGATAATAGTCCTAAATGGCCAACAACATAAACTGGTTCGATCATATCACAGTCACAGGATAGAATGCTAAGTGACCATTAAAGTTTAAATGGAAACTGATTTTTTTTCTGTCAAACTACATAAAAATTAAAAATATAAGGAATAACCAGCATTTACAAAAATATGGGAAACTAGACATTGTAATACATCGTTGGCAGGAATATACATTACAACATTTGGAAGATTTATTTTAAATAAATAGTAAAATATACACTGTTCTGGCTTTTTGGTAAAAGTTTTAGGTGTAGGACTTTTCATGAAGATATAGTCCCTTCTCAAGTACAAATTGTATAGAGAAGATTGATTTTGTAACTAGTTTTGTGGTAGTAAAAATGGGAAAGAAGCATAATGACTCTCAGGAACAAATGGAAAAGTAGGAATTAATAGTAAGAAGAGATTAGATTTGTATTTGAAATGGAAAGACAGTATGATAAGTGAAAAAGCATGGAAAGATAGACTAGCTATATTGTTAACCTAATAATTAAGGCATATAATATTTTCTACAGGGAGGGAGAAGACAGGGGATTTATGCTTCTGTGTCATTAGAATTAATTTACAACAAACATGTATTAATTACTTTTGTAGCTAGAAAGAAGTGATGAAGTTAAAAACCTGAAAATATGGGGAATACTGTGAGGTAGGTTGGTTCTCACTTTTCTGAAGACAGTTTCCTTGTCTACAAAATGAAAAACCTCATAGCATTTTCTTGAAGATGCAATTACATCATTTGTTGGTTAGAGCCATGCCCAATACACATTTAACCCCAAGATGTTAATGAAGTTGTGGTAAAACATTTTTATTACTGTTCAGTTGTAAACATTTTATTTTTTTATTAAATTTACTGTAAATTACTATTACATTGGTTAATAAAATTACATAGGTTTCAAGCGTACAGTTCTACAATACACCATCTATATATTGCATGGTGTGCTCACCACCCAAAGTCAAATCTTCTGTCATCATATATTTGATCCCCTTTACCCTTTTCTACCTCCCCCCACCTCCTTGGCCTCTGTTAACCACTAAACTGTTTTCTGTGCCTATGAATTTTTGTTTATCTTGTTCGTTTGTATATTTAATTCTGCTCTAATTTTTATTATTCCCTTCTTTCTGCTGACTTTGGGCTTCATTTGTTCTTTTTCTAGTTCTTTAAGATGTAATGTTAGGTTGTTTATTTGGGATTTTCCTTGTTTCTTGAGATAGGCCTGTAAATGATATAAATTTCCCTCTTATTACTGCCTTGCTTGCATCCTCTAAATTTTGATATGTTGTATTTTCATACTCATTTGTTTCTATGAATCTTTTGATGTCTCCTTTTATTTCTTCTTTGACCCAGTAGTTTTTTAGCAGCCTATTGTTTAATCCCCACGTTTGTGTTTTTTCCCACTTTCTTTTTTCAGCAGATCTCCAATTTCAAAGCACTGTGGTCAGAGAATATGCTTGGCATTATTTCAAACTTCTTAAATTTGTTGAGGCTAGTTTTATGTCCCAACTTATCCTCTATCCTTGAGAATGTTCCATGTTCACTAGAGACGAATGTATAGTCTGGTGTTCTGGGATGGAAGGCTCTGTAAATGTTGATTATGTCCATTTGATTTAATGTGTCATCTAAGACTGGTATTTCCTTACTCAATTTCTGTTTGGATGATCTATCCATAGCTGTTAATGGGGAATTTAGGCCCCCTACTATGATTGTGTTTTTGTCATTTTCTGTTTGGTTTTATTAGTAGCTGCTTTATGTATTTTGGTGCTTCCTAATTGGGAGCATATATACTGATAAGTGTTATGTCTTCTTGTTGTGTTGTCCCCTTTACAATTACAAAATGTCCATCTTTGTCTCCTGTTACCTTTTATCATCTTGAAATCAGATATAAGTATGGGTACACCCTCTTTTCTCTGGGTGAAATTTGCTTGGAGTGATCATTTCCCTCATTTTCACTTTGAATCTATATTTGTCCTTGTAGCTGAGATGTGTCTCTTGGAGGCAGCATATGGTTTGGTTTTGGTTTGAGATCCAATCTGTTACTCTGTGTCTTTTTATTGCTAAGTTCAGTCCATTTATATTTAGGGTGGTTATTGGTATATGAGGATTTCCAATACTCATTCTATCTTTTGTTTTCTGGTATGATGGTGTCTCTGTTGTTTCTTCACCCTTGTGTTTCTATTATTTTAGTTTGGTGTAATTCTATGATTTTTCCACTGTTTCCTTTTTTATGCTATGTGTCTCAGTTGTGGATTGTTTTTTTATGTGGTTGCCATTAAGTTTATGTAAAACAAAGTTTCATATAGTCAGTAGTCTTTTTTCTTCAACATGCTTCTTTATCTCCACTCCCCTTTGCAGATTCAGACCTTTACTTTCTCCCCTTTTATGTTTTTCCTGTCACAAATTATCCCTATTTATGCTTTGAGTTGATTTCTGTGATGCAGTAGCAAATTGTCTTTTTCTCCTCTTTTTTATGTTTTTATTTTCTTTACCCTTTATGTTATGTTTAAGTGTACAGTGCCCTATTCCGTGTAGGGGTTGCCATCTCCTGTTTCTGTCTGTTAGTAATCTTGCTCATGGTTTTGTATTCTTTTCTCTTTTTGTTTTAGGTTGAATAGCCTCCTTCAGTATTTCCTGTAATGCAGGCCTTGTGGTGGAAAATTCCCTCAGCTTCTATGTCTGGAAAGGTCTTTATTCCTCCTCCATATTGAAAGGATAACTTTGCTGGATATATTATTCTTGGCTGGTCATTTCTCTTTCAATAGTTTGAATATTTGATTACATTCCCTCCTGACTTTAGGGTTTCTGCTGAAAAGTCTGATGATAATCTAATGGGCTTTCTTTTGTAGGTTACTGTCTTCTTTTTCCTGGGTGCCTTCAGAATTCTTTCTCTGTCATTACTATTATTTTTTTTTTAAGGAGAGCGTAGCTCACAGTGGCCCATGCAGGGATCGAACTGGCAACCTTAGTGTTATTACCACCACGCTCCAACCAACTGAGCTAACCAGCCATCACCCCCCTATCATTCATTTTTGATAGTTTAAATATAATGTGCCTTGGAGCAGGCACATTATATTGAGGATTGAGGTAATTAGGTGTTCTGTTTGCTTCTTGGATTTGAGGATCCATTTCTTTCCATAGGTTTGGGAAGCTCTCGACAACTATGAACATCGGAGCACATATCATTTATTTTACGAATAAATGTTGTCATATTTTGGGGGTAGATACCCAAGAGAGAGATTGCTGGGTTATATGATAATTCTATTCTTAATTTTTGTGGTATATATACACAATGGAATACTATTCTGCCATAAGAAAAGATGAAATAGTGCCATTTGCGACAGCATGGATGGTTCTTGAGATTTTAATGCTAAGCGAAATAAGTCACACTCCTGACCAACCAATGAATAAAAGAAGAAATCAAAATATATCTTGACACCATTGATAATGGAAACACCACATACCCAAACTAATGGGAGGCTATATTTTTAAGAGGAATGTTTATAGCTACAAATGCTTATTTTAAGAGGAAAAAAAGGATCTCAAGTAAACAAACTAACATTACACCTCACAGAACTAGAAGACAAACTCAGCCCAAAATTACATGAAAGAAGTAAATAATAAAGAATAGAGCAGAAATATATGAAATAAAGAAAAGCAAAATAGAAATATCCACCAAACTAAGCATTGTTTTTTTAAAAGATGAACACAATGAACAAACCTTTAGGGGAAATAACCAAGAAAAAGAGACAGGACTCAAATAAATAAAATTAGAAATGAAAGAGGAGATATTACAGCTGATACCACAGATATAAAAAAGATCATAGGAGATTGCTATGAACAATTACATGCCAACAAATTGGATAACCTAGAAGAAATGTGTACTGCTTAAAAACATACAACTTACTAAGAATGAATCATGAAGAAATACAATATTTGAACAGACCAATTATGAGTAAGGAGATTAAATCAGTAATCAAACACCTCTCAACAAAGAAAAGCCTAGTACCAAATGGTTTCACTTGTGAAGTCTACCAAATATTTAAAGAATTAATGCCAGGGACATTATCAGAATGGCGGCGTGAGGTGAGCCTCTGTAAAGCTCCCCTGGAATTTACAACTAATCGAAGAACAATAACTCCACAAAGGACTCCCTGCACAGCAGACAGGCAAGACGAAGAGGTCCATTACTGAATTCACCGAAAGGTGGGCGAGTCAGGTGAGCGGGGTAGGAGGGAAGGGAGAAGTGCGGGGACGGAGTGCGCGGGCGCAAAACGCAGATAAAGTTCAGTGCTGCCAGCTTGCTGCATCTCAGAACTACCGCACCTGTGGGAGAGGGAAGAACTCAGACTGCTAAGGCTCCACTTATGGCCCACAGGGCAGAGGGGGCAGCATACAACCCGGCTGAACCCAATGCTCACGGCAGAGACCTCGGAGAAAAGACTGAGGGAAGAAGGTTGAAAACGGTGCTTTAAGCCGTCACTGCCAAGCAGAGAACCAAAGCCCTAGGCACTGAGACTAGCCGCCACCTCACTACCCTCCCAGAGCTCACCCTACCCCCAACCTGCCCGGTGCTAGAAGCGTTAACAGTAGCAGTGTTAGATCAAAAGAACAGAGTATTTGCTATTCTGAGAACTGTGGATCGTAGACACAGATTCGCAGCCCAACTAGTTCTGGAAGAGGAGAGGGAGCTGTGGAAGCAGGACCAGCTGTGGTGGTGGTCGCCGCCATTGCTCTGGGCCACCTCTCAAAACTCACCCCGCCCCTGTCCCCACCTATCTGAGCGGATGCCTGCAGGAGTAAACAGAACTGCTGAAACATACGGGCTCTGAATTTGGTGCAGGAAGAACTTTGGAACTTCAAAAGCTCTCGGCATACCCACACGGACACTGCGCCCTTTGACCCAAGCGAACTATTAACAGAGGAGAAGCCTGTCTCCCAGGGAATCTCCCCATTTTGTGAGAAGCTGGAATAGTGCAGAGAAAACATAGCACTACCATGTGAGGGACAAAAAAAAGGCTGCAGTTGGAGAGAAAATAAAACATTCTCCCAACAAGTACTGGAAAACAAAAGAAAGACCTCTTCCTATCAACCTATTGCAGAAGCCAGTCCTGTAGATGTCTAGGAAGATTAATAATAACTCACTAATTTCCATGAATAACCAAGGCAACAAGACAGCTGAGAAAGAAAGTGAAAAGTCTCCAGAAAAGGATCTTAAACATATGGAAATATGAGACTTAAACGACACAGAATTCAAGATTGCAGTTCTGAAAAAACTCAACGAGATGCAAGAAAACACAGAAAGGCAGTTTAATGAACTCAGAAACACAATCAAAGAACAACATGAGCATTTTACGAAACAAATTGAAATTTTCGAAAAGAACCAAATGGAATTTCTGGAGATTAAGAAATCAGTAGAAAAAATTAAGAATGAAATAACCAGCATAGGTAGTAGAGTTGACCAGATGGAGGAAAGAATCAGTGACACTGAAGACAGAAACCTGGAAATTACAAAGATGGAAGAAGAAAGAGACTTGAGACTTAAAATAAACGAAAGAACTCTACAAGAACTTTCTGACTCCATCAGAAAGGACAACATAAGAATAATGGGCATACCAGAAGGAGCAGAAAGAGAAAAGGGAACAGAGAATATATTCAAACAAATTGTTGATGAGAACTTCCCAAACTTATGTACAAAACTGGATCCTCGAATCCAAGAAGCAAATAGAACACCTAATTACCTCAATCCCCACAGGCCTTCTCCAAGGAACATTTTATTGTAGCTGTCAAAATAAATGACAAAGAAAGAATCCTCAAGGCAGCCAGGGAAAAGAACACTGTAACCTACAAAGGAAAGCCCATTAGCTTGTCATCAGATTTTTCAGCAGAAACTCTACAAGCCAAGAGGGAGTGGAACCAAATATTCAAATTATTAAAAGAGAGAAATTATGAGCCAAGAATAATGTATCCAGCAAAAATATCCTTTAGATATGAAGGAGGAATAAAGACCTTACCTGACATACAGAAGCTGAAGGAATTTTCTAATACACGACCTGCACTACAAGAAATACTAAAGGAGCCTATTCGACCACCATCAACAGGGACAATTTGTGGCAACCAAAACATAAAAAGGGGGAGAGTAAAGGCTTGAACCGGAATATGGGAATGGAGAAAATAAGCGTGCTAAAGAAAATGGAATACTCTAAATATCAAACTTTCTTTTACTTAAACTTAAGGATAACCACTCAAAAAAAAAAAAAAAAATCCGGAACTGAAATGTATACTGTAATAAAAGAATAGAGGGAAACATCATAGAATACCACAATACAGAAATAACAGACAACAACAAAAAGGCAAAGAAACAATGGAGACACAGCCTTACCAGAAAACTAAAGACAGAATGACAGGAAATTCTCACATATCAATAATCACCTTAAATGTAAATGGAATGAACTCACCAATAAAAAGGCACAGAGTAGAAGATTGGATCAAAACACTAAACCCAACCTTATGCTGTCTCCAAGAGACACATCTCAGCTACAAGGACAAGCATAGACTCAAAGTGCTCAAAGTGAAAGGGTGGAAATTGACACTCCAACAAATGGTACCCAGAAAAAATCAGGTGTAGCCATAATGATATCAGATGAACCAGACTTCTGGGTGAAAAAGAAAACAAGAGACAAAAATGGACATTTCATAATGGTAAAGGGGACTATACAACAACAAGACATAACAGTCATCAACATTTATGCCCCCAATCAGAGAGCACTGAAATATACCAAGCAACTACTAACAGAACTAAAGGGAGAAATTGACCAAAACACACTTATACGAGGGGACATAAATACATCACTGACAGCTATGGATAGATCATCCAAACAAAAAATAAATAACGAAATACCAGCCCTAAATGACACATTCGATGAAATGGACATAATTGACATATATAGAGCACTTCATCCTAAAACATCAGACTATACATTCTTTTCTAGTGTACATAGAACATTCTAAAGGATAGACCATATAAAATCAGCCTCAGCAAATTTAAGAAGACTGTAATCATACCAAGCATATTCTCTGATCACAAGGCTTTGAAATTGGATATCAACTGCAAGAAGAACGCGAGAAAAAACACAAATACATGGAGATTAAACAACATACTTTTAAAGAACGACTGGGTCAAAGAAGAAATTAGAGGAGAGATCAAAAGATACATAGAAACAAATGACAGTGAAAATACATCCTACCAAAATTTGGGGGCTGCAGCGGAATCAGTTTTATGAGGGAAATTTATATCATTACAGGCCTATCTCAAGAAACAAGAAAACTCCCCAAAAAATAACCTCATGTTACACCTTAGAGAACTAGAAAAAGAAGAACAAGTGAAACCCAAGGTCAGTAGAAGAAAGGAAATAACAAAAATCAGAGCAGAACTAAATGAAATAGAGAACAAAAAGACAATAGAAAAAATTAA
Organism: Rhinolophus ferrumequinum; assembly: GCF_004115265.2. Taxonomy (NCBI): domain Eukaryota; kingdom Metazoa; phylum Chordata; class Mammalia; order Chiroptera; family Rhinolophidae; genus Rhinolophus; species Rhinolophus ferrumequinum. The sequence continues at coordinate 52,122,098 of NC_046284.1, forward strand.
TGTGACAAAGAGCTGGTTCTTCAAAAAGATTAACAAAATTGACAAACCTTTGGCTAGACTCACTAAGATAAAAAGAGAGAAGACACTAATTAACAAAATCAGAAATGAAAAAGGGGAAGTTATCACGGACGCCACAGAAATACAAAGCATCATCCAAGAATACTATGAAGGACTATATGCCACCAAATTCAATAACGGAGAAGAAATGGACAAGTTCTCAGAAACATATAGCCTTCCAAGGCTGAACCGTGAAGAACTGGAAAATCTAAACAGACCGATCTCCAGTAATGAAATTGAATCAGTCATCCAAAACCTTCCCAAAAGCAAAAGTCCGGGACCAGATGGCTTCACTAGTGAATTCTACCAAACCTTCAAAGAGGATCTAATACCAATCCTGCTCAAACTCTTCCAAAAAGTTGAAGAAGAGACAGTACTCCCTAACTCATTTTATGAGGCCAACATTACCCTGAAACCAAAACCTGGCAAGGACAACACAAAACAAGAAAACTACAGACCAATATCTCTGATGAATACAGATGCAAAAATCCTAAACAAAATTCTAGCAAATCGAAAACAACAATGCATTAAAAAGATCATTCATCATGACGAAGTGGGGTTCATCCCCGGGGCACAAGATTGGTTCAACATCCGCAAATCCATCAATGTGATACATCACATAAACAAAACAAAGGACAAAAATCATATGACTATATCAATTGATGCAGAAAAAGCATTTGACAAGATACAACATCCATTTATGATTAAAACACTTAATAAAATAGGTATAGAAGGAAAATACCTTAACATAATAAAGGGCATATATGACAAGCCCTCAGCTATTTTTATAATTAATGGTGAAAAACTGAAGCCCTTTACTCTACGTTCAGGAATACGACAGGGCTGTCCCCTATCACCTCTGCTTTTCAACATAGTGTTGGAAGTCTTTGCCAGAGCAATCAGGCAAGAAAATGAAATAAAAGGCATCCAAATTGGGAATGAAGAAGTTAGACTGTGACTCTTTGCAGATGTCATGATGGTATACAGAGAAACCCTAAAGACTCCATCAAAAAGCTATTAGAAAAATATCAACGATTACACTAAAGTTGACGGCTGCAAAATCAACGTACAAAAGTCCATTGCATTCCTATATGCTAACAATGAAATCTCAGAAAAAGAAATGAAAAAGACACGCCTTTTGCAAGTGCGGGAAAAAGAATAAAATACCTAGGAATTCATATAAACTAACTATGAAATCTCAGGAAAAGTAATAAAAAAAATCCTTTTGCAATTGCAGCAAAAAGAATAAAATACCTAGGAATAAACTTAACTAACGATATGAAAGACCTACATGCTTATAACTACAAGACACTTTTAAAAGAAATTGAAGAAGATACAAAGAAATGGAAAAACATTCTGTGCTCATGGACTGGAAGAATCAACATAGTTAAAATGGCCATATTACCCAAAGCAACATACAGATTTAATGCAATCTCCATCAAAATCCCAATTGCATTTTTTAAAGAAATAGAACAAAAAATCATCAGATTTGTTTGGAACCACAAAAGATCATGAATAGCCAAAGCAATCTTAAGAAAAAAGAACAATACTGGAGGTATCACACTCCCTGACTTTAGCTTGTACTACAGGGCAACAATAATCAATACAGCATGGTATTGGCAGAAAAACAGACACGTAGACTAATGGAATAGAACTGAGTACTCAGAATTAAAACCACATAAATATGGACAGAGAAATTTTGACTAAGAAGCAAAAAACATACAATGGAGAAAAGACAGCCTCTTCAATAAATGGTGCTGGCAGAATTGGAAAGCCACGTGCAAAAGAATGAAACTGGACTGCTATCTGTCACCATGTACCAAAATTAATTCAAAATGGATCAAAGACTTAAGCATAAGACCTGACAGAATAAACTGCATAGAAGAAAACATAGGTACTAAAATTATGGACCTTGGGTTCAAAGAGCATTTTATGAATTTGAGTCCAAAGGCAATGGAAGTAAAAGCTAACATAAACGAATGGGACTATATGAAACTTAAAAGCTTCTGTACAGCAAAAGAAACCATCGACAAAATAAAGAGGCAACCAACTGAATGGGAGAAGATTTTTGCAAACAGTGCCCCCGATAAGGGGCTAATATCCAAAATATACAAGGAACTCATGAAACTGAACAACAAAAAAACAAACAACCCAATTGGAAAATGGGCAGACGACCTGAAGAGACATTTCTCCAAAGAGAACACACAAATGGCAAATAGACATATGAAAAAATGCTCAACATCACTAATAATCAGAGAAATGCAAATAAAAACTGAGCGGAGCTGATGCAGAGCTGATACATAAAGAGTTTAAATAAACAGAATAAGCCAAAGGGGGACTTGTCTAATCAAGAGGTACGAATAGAGAACTCCCAAGGGGAACTTATCTAAACAAAGGAAACAAGTAGAAATCATCTGTTCTGGGAACAGGGATTTATCTAAAGGTTGGAGAAAAGTCAGGGCCTAACATTAAAATACAACAAGATTACTTTATATTTACTATCTCAGTCTTCTGATGTAACCTTCCTGTCTTTGTGCACATAAAAGAGAGCTGTAAAATAAAGCAGGTGCAGCAGTCTAATGAGAACTGCTTGCCCTCCCGATCCCATCTTTGTCTCTTGTCTTCTTTTTTCTCAATCCTCGCTCCCCACTTCAGGACCATTCGTCTCGTCGGCAGGTTCCGACAAAAAAACACAGTGAGATATCACCTCACCCCAGTCAGAATGGCTGTCATCAACAAGACAAATAGTAACAAGTGTTGGGGAGGCTGTGGAGAAAAAGGAACCCTCATACACTGTTGGTGGGAATGCAGACTGGTGCAGCCGCTATGGAAGGCAGTGTGGAGGTTCCTCAATAAGTTATGAATAGAATTACCATATAACCCAGCAATCCCTCTCCTGGGTGTCTATCCAAAAAATCTGTAAACATTTATCCATAAAGACACGTGTGCTCCAATGTTCATTGGAGATTTACGGTGGCCAAGACATGGAAACAACCAAAATGTCCTTCGATAGATGAATGGATAAAGAAGTAGTGGTATATATACACAATGGAATACTATTCAGCGGTAAGAAAAGATAAAATAGGACCATTTGTGACAACATGGATGGATCTTGAGAATATATTGCTAAGGGAAATAAGTCAGACAGAAAAATCAGAGAACCATATGATTTCACTGATATGTGGTATGTAAACCAAAAACAACAAAAGAACAACACAAACAAATGAGAAACAAACACTCATAGACACAGATTGTGGTTTAGTGGTTACCAGTGGGTAAGGGGTAGTGGGGTGGTAGATGAGGGTAAGGGGATCAAATATATGGTGATGGAAGGAGAACTGACTCTGGGTGGTGAACACACAATGGGATTTATAGATGATGTAATACAGAATTGTACATCTGAAATCTATGTAATTTTACTAACAATTGTCGCCCCAATAAATTAAAAAGAAAAAAAAAAGAAAAGCCTCTTTTTATCTGTCAAAGTTATATAATGTGTATGCGCTGCCCTAAAAGGCATTAGGTAAAAAGGTTTTAAAGATTAGTTCTAAATTATCTTTAAGGTACAGTCGTCCTCTACGTTATACAAACTCTTCCTGAGACTAGACAAAGAACAAATGCTATCTTAACTTATTTAATGAGGTTAATAAAATCTTGAAACTATAATGAGAAAACTAGACCATAAAAAAATAAAATTATAGGCCAATCTCACTCGTGAAGAAGAATGAAAAAAACTGGCAAGTTAAATCTAGCAGTATATTAAAAACAATAACAAAAATACTGTGATAGAATGTCAAGAGATAGGCATACTCATAATTGTAATTAGAGATTTCAGTACCTCTCTCTCAATAGCAAGTAGAGACAAAATAAGTAAAGACATACAATAGAAGACCTAAACATCATAAACCAACTAGACCTAACTGACATTTATAGAACAATTCACACCACAGAAGGATACACATTCTCTTCAAGTGCAATTGGAATATTTACCAAGATAGACCATATCCTGGGCCACAAAGCAAGTCTGAATAAATTAAAAGGATTCAAATTATATAAAGTATGTTCCCTAACCACAATGGAACTGTGATCAGCATTATAGAAATCCATAACTTAAACATATCTGGAAAAGCTCCAAAATACTTGGGAACTACATAGCACACTTCTAAATAACTCTTGGATCAAAGAAGAAACCAAAAGAGAAATTAGTATGTAATTTTAATTGAAGTAAAATGAAAACACAACACATCAAAATTTGTGGGATGCAGCTTAAGCAGTATTAGAGGGAAATGTACAGTACTAAAACAGTTATATTTGGGGGGAAAAGTCTCAAATCAATGACTTCAACTTCTATTTTAAGTACAAGGTGTGATTGAAAACTACGGTGAATGTTTAAATTAAAAAAAAAAATTATTACAGTAAAAGAAACATTGCCATTAATCCCCTTCAAAATACTCCCCCTCGCTTCTAACACACTTATCCCATCATTCTTGTCAGTTTATGAAGCAGTTCTGGAAGTCCTCTTTTGTGAGTGTCTTTAGTGGCACTGTCGTGGCCACCTTGATGTCCTGAATTGATTGAAAACGTTTACCTTTCGTGGTCATTTTGACTTTGGGGAAGAGCCAGAAGTTGCACGGTGCCAGATCCAGTAAATAAGGTAGATGAGGCCACACCGTAATGGTTTTATTTGACAGAAATTTCTGTACCAGAAGTGATATGTGCCACGGAGCCTTTCCTGTGGTGATCAAAAACTATGGTGAAAGCTGCTGCCGAGTGCCATCCAACGGAAAGGCAAGGATCTTCAAAACGGGAAGTGGCGTGTCAAACCTTAGTAACAGTGTGTGACAAATTTCAACTTGTTCAGCGCAGGCAGTTGGGTGTGAGCTACGGTTGAAAGACGGTGTGTTTTAAAGGGTGCAGTAAATCATCTTCCATCGTGATAATGCTCCATGTCTCACATTGCTTCTGGTATAAGGTAGTTTCTGTCAAATAAAAAACATTATAGTATGTCCTCATCCACCTCATTCACTGGATCTGGTACTGTGTAACCTCTGGCTTTTCCCCAAAGTCGAAATGATTCAGGACAGCGAGGCAGCCATGACAATGCAACTAAAGACACTCCCAAAAGAAGACTTCCAGAACTGCTGCAGAAAGTGGCAAGAATGATGGGATACGTGTGTTTGAAGTGGGGGTGCGTATTTTGAGGAGGATTCATGGCAATGTGTCTTTTACTGTAATAATTTTTTTTAAAATTTAAACATTCACCGTATGTTTTGATCACACCTCGTTGCTAGAAATATAAGAGTAACAAACACAAAGTAAACAAAAGAAAGGAAATAATAATATAAGAGCAAAATCAATGAAATAGAAAACAGAAAAACAATAAAGAAAATCAATAAAACTAAAAGCTAGTTTGTCGAGGTCAATAAAACTGATAAGCCTATAGCCAAAATGATAAAGAAAAGCAAAAGAGAAGACAATTACTACTATCAGGAATGAGAAAGATGACATCACTAGATATTCTACAAATATCAAAAAGATAATAAGAATGTGATTGGCAAGGCCGTGGGGAAACAGACACTCGCATACATTGCTGGTGGGATTGAAAGTTTGTAATACACCTTTGGAGGGATATTTTAGAATACCTAATAAAACTACACATGCACTTATCATTTGACCCACCATCCCCATTTCTAGGAAATCTACCCTGAATATATACATCCAACCATACAATACATTTGCACACGGTTTTCCTTGCAGCCTACCTGTAACAGCACATCGGAAGCCCATATAGGACATTGATTTAACAAATTATAGTAGTGACGTAGTGGAGTATTATGCAGCTGTAAAAAGTGAGAAAGAGCTCTAACTGCCTCCAAATCTGTAAAGTGTGCAAATAGAGGGATTAGTAAAATTTATTTTTCCTAACTATATTCTCCTAAGAGGACTTTGGTGTCCTGTGGCTGTCTCATAGAGCTAAACTCTAATCAAAAGGGACCAGCACAAATAAAAGAGTGCCACTAAGGACAGCTGCAAATCACCAAGTCTAAATAAAGCATTGGCTAGAATATAAAACCAAGGAAAAGAGCAAAGGGTCCACACAGGGGAACTTGTGAGACCACTCATAGGGCAGTTTCTGTATGTGGTTCTAGAAAGGCCCTCCTCTGAGTCCAAAGACTGAATAGAAAAAGAGTCTCTCAGATGGAGTAGATGAAGCAGTGACCCTAGATGGGAGGGAGCTGGTGACGCCACAATGGGACTGGGCCCTTTCAGAAACTCACATCCAGGCCAGACCCCCAGGCTGCTGATGTCTGGAATGAGATCTCTTGGGGGTTGAGAAGCCTGGCAGTATCCCAAAGAAAAATCCTCCGTGAAGGGCCCACCGCATCTAGGTTCCCTCCTCCTGAGTCTGTCCGCCTCCCTCTTCCCTAGAGCTGCCCAGATTGGGGTTCATTCCTCTCTCGCAGCTGGAGCCTCGGAGCAAAAGGCAGACATAAACCTCCCTTCTCCCCCAATTCTGAGCCGGTCTCAGCCATCCCCATCGTCAGGAACAGACAGACCGCGTAGAGAGTGAGTGGCGAACAGATGGGAGGACAGGGGTGTTGCGCAAGGTCCCATCCTCACACCTGCTTTTCCAGAGCCAGTGGCATCACTGGTTTACACGAATTGGGCGTCCACGAAGGTCACTTCACCGCTTCCTCTCTCTGGGCTTCCCTGAAGCCAACTCCCTCCATGTGTCGTCCACCTCCCCCACCCACACCTAGAAACGCAGACTGAAAGACCGCTGTGCCGGGAGCGGGGAGCGGGGAGCGGGGGCGGGTGGGGGGCGTTCAGAAGGCAGGAGGGGGCGGGAGGGGCCGAGCCACTTACTGCACCCGGATCTAGTCTCAGCCACCACGTCCCGCGGATGCCATTTCGGGGCCTCGCACCCACCTGGTCCGCCAGCGAGCGATCGCCGCTTCTCTCCGGGTGTGCCTCCCTCAGGATGACTTCCTGCCTCTTGAGCTCCGGGACAACAGGCAGACCCTGCTAAGACGCTGGCGACCGGCCGCGGGATTGTTTCCTCTACCAACAAATGCTGCAGCTCGGGCCGCACGAGAGAGTAGTTTCCAGGCTAGTGCGGCGTGGCGAAACACCCCCCCCCCCCACACACACACACACATGCACCCTACCTAGCTACCTCACACCTGCACACCCTACCGAGCACCCTACCACTCCTCCCGCCGCAGTGGGCCAGTCGTCACGCGTACGTCCTTCCCGTCTCTTTTGCGTGGGACGCACCTCGAGGCCCGCCCAACGGAGGGCGTGGTCACGTGACCCACCGTCGGCCCACGTGACCTCGCGGGCAGCCTGGCTGCCACAGCCCTGCAGCACCCGGGACAGAAACTTCTGCTTGTGAGGTTGAGCTGCCTGCTAGCAGAACCTGCAGCTCCTGACCGTGGCGAAGACCGGGAGCTGAAGGAAGGCGGGGTAGGGAGCCCGCGCTTCCAGCCCGAGGCCTGGCCTTTGCCCTGTAGGAGCCCAGCGATGGCGGGGGAACATTCGATGAGGGGTTTGGAGACGAACTGACTTTGAATGTTCTGTCTAAAACTCGGGGCGACATGTTAAAACACACCCAGGATCGATCTGTCCTCAAAAACCCTGATGGGCAAAATAAACGCTGAAACGCCAATTTCCAGCACCGGGATGATCCCTGTTAACACTTGTGGTTTGTGAAGGGAGGCAAAACTGCTCCTTTGACCTATTTCCACAAATCTCGCATACTAGAAAGGGAGAAAAAAAGCATGCTGCACTGCCAGAAAAGTTACACAAAACTTGGGTAAACACAGCACAGGTTACTGGGTATTATTTCAGTGTAGTGCTCGGCTTCACTTTCTACTGATCCAGCACATTTTCTATCCTGGGAAGCTGGTGTTCACTTGTATAGATATTTTGTCCAATAGATACTGGAAATGACTTATGTCCAGTAGAACACATAACATCAGTGGTTACAATTGATTGCCCTGAAGATATTAACCAGTTTTGTATTTAACCCAGCAATGTTTTCCTAACATTTGTTAATCTTCTATATATGTACGACATTTAACATTGTTCTTATTATGATTATATTGAGTATATTGTATGCACACATCTCCTTCAACCTCTTTCATAATCTTAGTGGTTTTTCATTGTGTTGAAAAATCTTTTGCATATTCATTTGAGTCATGATTTTAGCTTTTCAAAATTAACAGCAAAACTGACACTTTGCCCTACTGCTATTAACCGATATGAGAATTGGGTAGGAGAAAAAGCACTCTGCATCCTGAGACAAACCAAAAATAACAGGGTTATCATGTTTGGTTCTTCTCCGAAACACAAAACTGTATTTCCCCTTAGCCTGGACTCCCACCCTCCCAAAACCAACTTTATCCCTGACTTTTCTTCCTGTCTGAAGATACATTACTCCTTTTGTAAATGTGTAAAATGTGTAGCATAAATTCAGAAATTTTGGAAATTTTAGTTTATTCCCTTTAAAAAATTATGTATTTTATTTAGGAAGCCAGTCCTTCGAAGTTGTAGTCTCTCACACTTCTTCATTCTTTTGACATGTTTTATATTGTTGCAGAATTTTCCATAAATATAAATTTGCACAAATTCAGTCCATTTATGCACATTTATTTTTATAATGGGATCATGCTTTCCATGTATACCAGTCTTTCTATTTCACCAACTATAGAAGACATCAGAGCTTTTCTTAGTCAATTAAAAATCTTACACATCATGACTTTTAGGGGCTGTATGGTATTACCTCAACACTTTCCATGGGTACCACCATAAAGAAATGGTCTTCCTCAGTTAAATTTGTGTGCTTTCCTGTCTTATTCTTGTAACTTTTGGGCAGCATCAAAGAAATACCCATACTTGGAGCAGCAAAATGTAAAATTTTAGCTATTCAAAACTTACCTCATCCTCTATATCCCTTGTGCCACTCCACCCAGCCACTCCACGCAGATGAGATACCTCCCATAGGAACACTTTATCCAACTCCATACTTTTCTCCATACCACCCAACTGCTTTCCTACATTTCAGACCCCAACTTAATTGGGTCCTTTTTCTCTGAACATGCCCTGAGTAGCAGCCCATGGTAACCTTTGTGTTTAAAGCTATGAGAATAAGCTTTTTGAAGGAGTATATTATTCATGTATTAATTATCTGTGTGTTCATATGTGACTTTTGCATCTAGATTTTAACTTCTGGAGAACGGTGATTTTTGCCAACTTTAACACAGAACTTTATTGAAAACACAAACAAGACTCAAATAGACATTCGATATACTAAAACAACAATTAGAAGGGTAACTTACTTATGAGGGCTCAGTTCACCATAAGCTTTAAAAAACAAATCACAATTTGGTCAAAATACAAATATCAACAAATGTGTTTTCAGTTCGAATTCTCATTTGGTGTCAGAAAAATGATCCAGATCATACAGAGTTGGGCAAAGTTAGAATGAGCATTAAAAATGTACATTATAAAAGAACCAACTGTGAAATCCACAGCATCATTCAAGGGTTGTAACTCAGGAATATAAGGACAATCAGAGGCAAGTAATTAATCCTACTAATTTTCTTAGTCTGCCTCATGGTCGTTTTGATCATCTATTTTGCCTTGCAATTCCTTAGCCAATTCCTCAACTTCATGGAATGCAGAAATAAGTGGCTCAAGACTGAAATCATCATCAGTGAACCAGGCCTCTTTTTTGATATTGTTACCAATATTCTCAAACACTGCTAGAACAACTTGAAAATTGTCATTTGACTCTTTTCTTTTAAAAAGGCCCATAAATTCTGACACTGCTTCAGCACTGAGTAGTTCTTTTGTCATCATAGGATTTTCAGACAAATTTAGTAGCATTTTCAGAACACGAAACCTTGTTTTGGTATTGCCCATGGCTAATAGGGTGAGAAACCCGGATATATACTTGGCAACCAGTGTGTGATAGTCAGTAGTTGTAGTGAGGGATCTAAGCAACTTTAATCCAAGCAGCTGCTCGGGGGAATCCACGGTTTGTGCAAGGGTTTCCTCACACACTTGACATACATATGTCTGAATCATGTTTAGATTTGGACATGGTGGAGCCATGCGAATCATATTTTCCAAAAACTGTGTCCTAACTCGGGAGGAGGAATAATTGAGCAAGTTTTCAATAAGTGAGATGACACCCGAATCCCGAATGAAATCTCGGGTAAATTGAGAAGCACTTCTCATACCCATTGCGATTTTAGATATTTCCTGAATAAAAGGATCTTGGATTTTGTCCATTAACAGAAGGAGTTCTTCAGACTCTCCAGAACCAATTTTAAGTTCACATTGGATGCAGCTGCAGGACCAACTCTCAGGCTCTGCACTCTCCCTGGTCCTAAGGTACTCCCGAATTTCCCTGACTGACCTGTAGGATGGTTCATACTGAAATGGGAATTCAGGATCAGGCTGATCAGGCTGAAGCAGAGATTCCTGCTCTTCCCCTTCTAGGCTCAGTTCCACGTGCTTGGGCTTTACTCTGAACATTTCAAAGAATAGAAATGCTGCTTCTTTTGTTAACTCAAAGGAGCTTGGGGATGGGAAGCCAACCCTACCCCATGGACCAGGTTTGAACTCAACAGTGACCTCCTTCCAGTTCTGGGGCCTGCATGAAGTATCAGGTTCCTGCTCAGTTGAACACCTGGACCTGCAAATGGCCCTGAACACAGGGCGAGGATTTGATTCAAAATGGGCCTCATCTCCTGCCCAGAACCAGGACCCCACTATGGCCTCATCCTCCTCAGCTACTGTCCTGGACTCACAGTTGGTTCTATTGCCAGTCCTGTTATTGGCTTCACCTTGAGCTCGAAACCAGGACCCAACAGCTGTTCCTTCCTCATTTTCTGCCCTGGATTCACATGTGGCCACTCTTCCAGTCTCATGAATGGCCTTGTCTCCAGACCACAACCAGGATTCAACAATCATGTCTTCATCACCCTCTGGCTTAGATGCATGGCATGTCTCTGTTTCTACACTGACTTCCTTTGCAGCCCAGAACCAGGATCCAAAAATGGTTTCCTCTTCAGTCCTTGATCTGCTCTCTTCTATTACCTGAAGTCCAGCCTCTGTACTGTCTTCTCCAGCCCAGAACCAGGATCCAATCATGATTTCCTCCTCCTCAGTCCAAAGCTTGGTCTCAAAACGAGCTCCAGCCTCCAGACCGGCATCTTCTTCAGCCCAGAACCAGGACCCAACAATGACTTCCTCCTCTTCAGCTTCTGGACCTGATTTGCTGCAAAAAACAGTCTCCTTCCTAATGGCCTCTTCCCTAGCCCAGAACCAAGACCCAACAATAGATTCCTCCTCAGCTGCCACCCTGTCCTCTTCTCTAGCCTCAGCTGCTGTCTCAAGCTTGTCCTCTTCCCCACCCCAGAACCAAGAACCAATAATATCTTCCTCCTCACTGTGTGGCCTGGATTCTTCTCTGTCTGTAGCCTCTATAATGGCTTCATCCCCTTTCCAGAACCAGGACATGATCATGGTCTCCTCCTTGCTCAGTGGGTTGGCCTCTTCTCCAGTCACATCAGCTATGTTGCCCTCTTCTGCAGCCCATAACCAAGGCCTTTTAGTGGTCTCTGGCCTAGAATATTTTCTGGACCAGAACCATGAACCAACAGCATCCTGTTCCTCCTCTGGCCTAGACATCCAGCTGCCTCCATTGTTAGGATAGACACAGGGATTTTCTTCTGCCCAGAAGCAACACTCATTATTGATCTCTTCAGCCCCTGTCATAAATTTGCATCTGGCACCAGTCCGATATTTCATACTGATCGCTTCTGTGGTCCCCAAACATGATGGTATAATACCCTCTTCCTTGTCCTCCAGGCTAGACTTGTTGCTGACTTCAGCCCGCACACAAGCTTCTACTCCAGCCCAGAACCATGACCCAATAATAGGCTCCTCTTCCTCAGCCCCTGGCACGGTGCCATGATTGACTTTAGCCCCAGAATCCATCTGGGCCTGGTTCCCAGTGCAAAACCAGGACCCAAATATTGTCTTTCCTTCAGCTCCTGGCCTGGCATTTTCTCCAAACTCATCCTCTGTATCGACTTCTTCTCTAGCCCAGAACCAGGGACTAATGACCTCTTCTTCCTCAGACTTTGGCCTGGACTCACAGGTGGCTCCAACACCAGCTTCCACACTGGGCTTATCATCAACCCAAAACCAAGATCCCAAAATGATGTCTTCCTCAGCCTCTGGGTTGGTTTCTTCTCCAGCCCAGAAGCAGGAACTGGCAGTGACTTTTTCTTTATCATCTGCTAGCATAGATTTGGAAGTGGCCTCAGCCCCAGTTTTCATATTGGTCTTTTCCCCATTCTCAAGCATGGAATTACCAATAGGCTCCACCTCAGTCCTTGGTCTGGATTTACTGCTGGCCTCAGTCCCCATATTGGCTTCTTCTTGAGTCCAGAACCAACTGCCAACAATGGACTCATCCTCCACTTGAGAACTGGACTTGACACTGGCCCCACCCACTATGCTAGACTTTTCTGAAACCCCAAACGAGGTCCCATTGAGGAATTCCTCCTTCGATCTGGCTTCTTGCTTGGCCTTTGCATTGGCCTCTTCCTTTGCCATTGCTCTGGCTCTGGCTTCTTTCTTGAAGCTGGGACTAAGTAAATTACTAGCCTTTCCTCCAGGCCAGAACCAGGACTCTTTTACTTCATCTATAGACCCAGATAAGAAATCAATGGAAGCTTGTTGCTTGGCCCTGTGCCTGGCCCTAACATTGACCCCCTTCCTGGCTCTGGGATTGGACCTGGATTTGGCCTCCTCTCCAGCCACAGACCAGGACTTCACTTTGTCCTCACATTTATATCTAGGGCAGAGCTCAGAGACTTCTTTCTTGGACCTAAACCTGGACCTTCTATTGGTCTCTTCACTGGGCCTGGACCTGATATTGGTCTGTTCTCTGTCCCAGAACCAGGATATCTTAATAGATTCATCCTCAGAACCAGAACTGGACACAACATAGAGTTCCTGATTGCTCTTGGTCCTTGTCATGGCCTCTCCTTCAGCCATTTGCTTGGACCTGGTCCCAGCCTTTACCTTATCCCTACGATGAAACCTTGTACTGACCTCTTCTCCACTCCAAAATGAGGAACTGAGAGAGGACCCACCCACCCATCTGAAATCACAATTATGGGAGGCCTCTTGTTTGGCTGTAGGCCTGGGCCAACCCCAAGACCCTGTATTGGTCTCTTCATCTGACTTAAACAAAGGCTGAAGTCCTGATATAGACTTGAACTTGGTGCCAGGAAAGGATTTGGTGTCCACACTGACAAGTTCCCTATCCATAGACAAGGTCTTAGTTTTAGCAACTGACCCAGACTCAGTACTGACCAGTGGCCAGGCTATGGCATTACTCTGAGACACTCCCTCTGTCTTGAACATTCCCTTAGCATCAAACTCTGTCTGGGACCACGCATGGGCTTCATCTGTGAACCTTGCCCAAGGAATTGCCTTGGCCTCCGTCTTAGCATGTGCTCTACCTATTGCTATGGCCTCAGTTTTGGGCCATGTGCCACCTACTGCCATGGCTTCAAAATTGGGCCTCACTTCAGGCATTGCATGGGAATCAGTTTTGGGCCTTGCCCCATTCATAGCCTTAGACTCAGTTTTGGGCCTTGCCCCATTCATGGCCTTGGACTCAGTTTTGGGTCTTGCGCCATTCATAGCCTTGGATGCAGTTTCAGGCCATGCCCCAGGCATTACCTGAGCCTGGGTCCTAACCTTGGGTCTGACCACCATCGGGACTTCATTCTCTCTCTCAGCCCCACCTGCAACCTCTTCTCTAGCCTTCTTTTCAGCCTTGGTCTGGGCACCAGGCTCAATCTCAGCCCCAGTCATAATACCAGTTACAGAGAAGAGGCAGTTAAATACCAGTAACACAGTCCCCGCCTCTACCACAATTCTGTATCTTCACACTGATCTTCCAGTGATTCAAGCGATACAATTGGAAGAGAGTCAATCACCAGTCCAGCAGCCAACCAGCCTCCTTCCCAAGACCAGCCTCAGCCAATATCACAGACAGAGTGCCAAAGAGGCACAACCAAGCAGGGGGAGGATGGATGGTTCCCAAGTGGGTGCAGACCTGTTGAGGGTGGTGGTCAGCAGCAATTCCAGCACCACCAGAGATGCCACTGGAGGTGGATCTAGGGAGAGAGAAGGACATGGGGCCTTGAGCCTCTTGGAACTGTGTCACTCCATGTAGAGACTCACACAGAGACTGGACCTTGAATTCCTGGTGGAGCTGTTGGGCCATTAGAAAGTCCCTCCGTCACACTCATTTTGCCCACAACTGCCACACCATTTGGCCTGCCACCAAACAGGTGTGAGATTTGTGGGAAAGTATGTTGGCAATAAGAGAGGTTGAGGAGTCCTGAGACTAGACCCTAATCACTGTTGTGACTGCATTGGTCTCCACTATCCGACCCAAAGTTTTACCCATCATATACCAACCTTCTCTAATGTGGTGCAATTTCCCACTCCGTGCTTTGTTCCAGGGGTACCAATTACGTCCTAGAGCAGACAGCAGGCTGTTCCATGGACAAGCAAACGTACAGGAGAAAATGGAGTTTGAGTGCTTGGTTGACAGGCAGACACCCTGACCCCTGATGCAAATATCTCTCTTTCTATTTAAGAGGCCAATTTGTCTAATGTTTCCTGTATCCTGGTCCCTGATCTCAGGTCTTCTCCTCCTATTCACAGCCCAATCCACATCTACCCCAATATTTGTAATATCTCCTGCAGGAAATGGACAAGGAATATTGTGGCAGTGTGCAAATCTGGTAGAGAGCAAGAGAGGTGGATCAAAGACCTGCCATGATCTTACTCTGTTGCTATCCCCTGCATTTCTCCTTTCACACCAACCTCCAGAGAATTGAGCCAGTCTCTTCCAACTTTCCTTCTTTGCAGAAGTGACCAGCCTTAAAGTAAGCCTAGGGACAAACAGACAAAAAGAAGACAGTCAGAAGACCATGGTAACAACTAAGCACTTGGTAGACAGACTAAAACCAAGAATACAAGGATCCATACTATCTGTCTCTTAACATTTAGGCTCTTTGTTTAGGTTTCTGGATATCAACTCCTCCTCTTCACAAAACACTCTTTAGATTGCTCCTTACCCCAATTCAGAAGGTGCTGCACAACATAAATTGGGGAAAGCACCCAGCATATTCTAGAAAACAGTTTATACCGTGGAACTTTAAATTATGACAACCTTCTCACCTCCCCATCCAAAACCCATCTTTTTATGACTCCAAATTGGGGGACGTTAGCAAGGAATGTGAGGAAAATGCATACAAGTACAGAGGGAAATTTTAGGATTTATTCCTGGATGCTTGGCCTGCTACGGTCTCAGTCATCCCCCAATTCGGGTCTCCAGTCAATGGCAGCTGCCCACTCCCCACCCCCACACACCTGCAGAAATCCAGGCTATTTTCCCGCTCCAACTTTTTGTCAAGCTGCTCCTTGGCAGATGCACCCCGCTGCCTGAAATCGCCAACCTACCGCGCACACAGGAGAGATTTTAGCATCAACGAAGCGACTGTGGGAAGGGACAGCCCCCAGGACACAGGGCCCAGCAGGCTCTTTCCAGAATCAGGGCCCGGAGAAACCGTCTCCGCCCCTGCGCCCCCCAGCTCAGGTCCGGGCTCCGTCATTTTTCCCGCACCAGCCTCACAGCCATCTTCGCGAAAGCTGGTTGGGGAGAGGCGGGCGTGGATCGCTTCCCCAGGAGCCCAGGGAGCCTCTCAGGCAACACCTGGGCCCTGAACACGGCCCACGCCCGTCGCCACCACAGCCTCCGCGCAAGAGTCCCTCCCGTCCTCGCTAGTCTCCTCTCAGGGATCACCCGGCGCAACATACCTCTCTCTTGGACCGGCTCCGACTGGATCTCCGCCTCCGCCTCCTCGCCAGGCTGCCAGGGGCTTGGCGAGGGTTGTAAGCTGACTGAGAGTGGGGGGCCACACCCCCCCGTCCCCCAGGCACCCCCACTTGCCTTTCCAGGCTCAGGGCCCGGGTGGTCGGCCTCCCCTCCTCTCTGACTTCCTCACTCCGATTGCCACGGTCTTACTTTGCGCAATAAATTTCAAAGAGGGTCCCGCTCCCCCGCGCCGCTGCACCAAACCCGGCAGGGGCTGCGCACGATTATGCACTACCCGCTGGTCGCGAGGGTGTCGGGAAAGCGGGGCAGAGGGAAATCGCAGGAATGGGCTTGACGCCCCCTCCCCTCCTGGCGACTTGCAATTCCGACCTGGAGGGTGTAGGGCCGGCAGGAGCCCAGCCGGAGGGGCAGGTTAACTCCAGCCCGCCTTTGTAGACCTCCGCAGCCTCCTGCCGGGCGACCACACACACACACACACACACACACACACACACACACACACACACAATGTTTCCGGCCCTACAATCTATGGGACTAGCAGGCGGGGGTGGTGGATGCATGACCTGCAGGTGGGGAGCAGCCATGCTAGAAGCAGCAGCGAGTGGATACAAACCGCCCTTAGGTGTGTGAGAACCCTCAGAGTGCTGGGTTCTGCCCACCTCCATGGATCTTGATGGGAGAGGGGCTGGGAGAATGCTGCCTAGCAGGGAAGAGGCCATTTAAGGCCAGACCAACCCTGAGGTGCCCCCCAGCTCCAGTTCTTTCATTGTTCAGGGGGCCAGGGAGGAGAAAAAGTGGGGAGAGGGCTGCCATGGAGGCCTCACCACTGCCCCTCTTCTAAAGGCAGACCTAGACCTCTAACCCTGGGAGAGAATCCACTGCTCTGCGCCCAGATTCATTCTTGCTGCCACACTGCTTTTTTCTCATTCGAAATGCTAACACACGTTGTTGCCATTTTGCGGTCCCCACAGTTGCCCAAGAAAGAGGACCTTTTCTCTCAGGACTCTCACCACGGGTCATACAATCCTAGCTGTCTGTCACCCCACAGCCAAGTGTCAGGCACCAGGTAGGGCCCCATCCTGGTTCCTCTTCCTCTGCTCTGAGTTTCAAGTCTTGTCTTGCAGTCCCATCCAAGCTCTCACGACTTTTGGCAGTGTGGAACTATGGCAGGGATTAGGAGCAGCTTAGCTGTAGGCCACTTGCCATACACACCTACCAAGTTTGCCCAGTAATTCTTTGGAGAAGACCCCATCATGCATTGATTTCCCCAAGACAGACCTGGTGGGGTTTATTTTTTATTTTTGCTTTTTTTTTTTTTTTTTTTTTTTAGAAATTAGTAATATGTTCATGAACTGATATGGGAAAATCACAAAAGCATATTTCTAAGTAAAAAATAATGGTACAAAGCAATAAATATGCTAGGGTAACATTTGTGTGAAAAGGTGAGAATCTCTGGAAGGATACTAAAACTGATACATTAGTTGATTCCAGGGAAGTAAGGTGACTGGGAGAAAGAGTGGGAAGGAGATGATCTTTTAAACTTTTAAAATTAGAACCACAGGAATGTTTATCTAATCAAACATAGGTAAATAAAAAGGAAAGGGCTGTCAGATACTAAGTTCAAGGAAAAAATATTTAAGACCTATCATTCATGTCATCCATCCTAACCTCCAGATCAAAGATGAAATGCTAGTGGAGTCTTTTTGATTCTGGTACAATGAGTGGTTTCAGATCATGATTTAGTTTAAAAATCTAAAGTGCCAAGATTTGAGAATGCCAAGGACAGTTTCCTCATATAAGAAAGGGAAGAATGCGATGACGCCCTAGAAATGGTGGCGTGAGGTGAGCCTCTTGAAATCTCCCCTGGAATTTACAACAAATTGAACAACTATAATTCCACAAAGGACTCCCTGTGCAGCACACAGGCAAGACCAAGAGACACGCAATATAGTGAAAGACTGAAAGCTTTTCCCTTAAGATAGAGAACAAGACAAGGATGTCCAAATTCCCCATATGTTCAATGTCATATTGGAAGTTTCAGCTAGAGCAATGAAGCAAGGAAAAGAAATAAAAGGCATCTAAATTGGAATGGAAGAAGTAAGATTATCTGTGCTCACAGATGACATAACATTTTTTTTTCCACAAAAAAATCTTCTTAGGTCTAATAAGCAAGTTCAGCAAAGTTGCAGGATTCAAAATCAACATGCAAAAATGGGTTGCATTTCTATACAATAACAATGAACGATCTAAAAAGAAATTAAGAAAGCCATTTCACTTACAATAGCATCAAAAGAATAAAATAATTAAGTATACACTTAACCAAGTAGGCCAAAGACTTGAAAGACTTTTGTAGACACTGAAATCTACAAAACATTGCTGAGGTAAATTTTAAAAGACCTAACTGTATAGAAACACATCTTGCATTCATTAATTGGAATCTTTAATATTTAAGATGTCAATACCACCAAAAGCAATCTATACGATCCAATGCAATTTCTATCAAAATCTCAAAATATATTTTGCAGAAATAGAAAAATCTAACTTAAAATTCAATTCTTGGACACCACCTAGGTGTCCTACAATTAAACTCAATTCTTACACTACCTACCTGGAGGCAGGACCAGATCCCATAGTTGAAGATCTCAGTCTACAAGACTGCTCCAGATCATCAGATGCCAATCTCAAGTCCAGGTTACATCTGTGCTTCT
The DNA here is from genome assembly GCF_004115265.2 of Rhinolophus ferrumequinum. Taxonomy (NCBI): domain Eukaryota; kingdom Metazoa; phylum Chordata; class Mammalia; order Chiroptera; family Rhinolophidae; genus Rhinolophus; species Rhinolophus ferrumequinum. The sequence continues at coordinate 52,140,809 of NC_046284.1, forward strand.
GACTGACTGGCTATAGATGTGAAGTTCCAATGACCCCTCCTTAGGTCTGATTAATTTGCTAGTAGCTCACTGAGCTTAGAGAAACATCTTACTTATGAGACTACAGGTTTATTATCAAAGTCTGTAACTCAGGAACAGCCAGGTGGAAGAGATACAGGAAGATATATACCAAGGTATGGGTAAAGGGTGTAGAGCCTCCATGTTTTCTCTCAGTGCTCCACTCTCCCAGAATCTCCATGTGTTCATGAACGTGGAAGCTCCCAACACTTGTCCTTTTGGGTTTTTATGGAGGCTTTATGATATAGGCATGATTGATTAAATCATTCATGATTGGCAGTTTATTCAACCTCCAGTCCCTTTCCTTTCCCAGGAGGTGGAGGTGGGGTGGTTGGACTAAAAGTTACAACTCTCTAATCACCAGGTTGGTTCCCCTGGCAACAAACTACCATCTTTAGATGCTTTTCAAAAGTCACCTCATTAACATAAACCCAGTTATGGTGGAAAGGGGCTTGTTATGATTAACAAGACACCCATTTCACCTTAATGGCACTGAAGTAAATTTCAGGAACTGAAGACAAGAAACCAAATACTATGAGAAAAGAAGCTCCCATTACTCTCATCACTCAGGAAATTTTATGGGTTTTGGGAGCTGTGAACCAGGAACTGTGGACAAAGGCAAAATGTATACCAGAAGTATATTTTGGTCAACTGAATGACCAAATATATATTTCTTACAAATCACAATGACACACAAAGCTTGCTACAACCATGGTAATCTAAACATTATGGTACTGGCATAAAGACAGACAATAAACCAGTGAAATAGAATAGATAGCCCAGAAATAAACCCTTGCATATATGGCTAAATGGTTTTTGACAAGAGTATCAAGACCATTCAATGGGGAACAAATATTTTTTTGAGAAATGGTGTTGGGAAAACTGGATATCCACATGCAAAAGAATGAATTTGGACCCTAACCTTACACCATATACAAAAATTAACTCAAAATGAATCAAAGACAAACTTAAGAGCTAAAACTTTGAAACTCTTAGAAAACATAGAGAAGAACTTCATGGCATTGGGTTTGGCAATGATTTCTTGGATATGATACCAAAAACATAATTAGATTTCATCAAAATTAAAAACTCTGTGCATCAAAAGACCCTCTCAAGAAACTGAAAAGGCAGTCCCATAGAATAGAAGAACATACTTGCAAATCATATATATGGCAAGGTGTTAATATCAAGAATATATAAAGAAGTATAACTCAAAAGCAACAAAAGACCAAACAACCCTTTTTTTTTTTTTTTTTACTTTATAGCTTTTATTCTTTTTTATGTCTTTTTATGGAGATATAAATGACATATAACATTATTTAGTATCAGGTGTATAACATAATGATTTGATATAAATATATTTAAAAATGATTACCACAATAAGTCTAGTTAACATACATCACCAACATAGTTACAAATTTATTTTCTTGTGACGTGAAATTTTAATATCTACTCTCTTAGCAACATTCAAATATACAATACAATATTATTAACTGTAGTCACCATGCTGTATGTTATATCTCCAGGACTTATTTTATTACTGGAATTTATACATTTGATGTCTTTCACCCATTTGACTCCACCTCTCCCACTCCTTCCCTCTGGAAACCACCATCTATTTTCTGTATTTACGAGTTTGTTTTTTCTTTTTATATTTCACAAATAAGTAAGATCATATGGCATTTATCTTTCTCTGACTTACTTCATGTAGCAAAATACCCTCAAGAGCCATCCATGTTGTCGCAAAAGGCAGGATTTCCTTTTTTTAATGGGTGAATAATATCGTATGTATAGACCACATTTTCTTTATCCATTCATTGATCAATGGACACTTATGTTGCTTCCATATTTTGGCTATTTTAAATAATTTTATAATAAACGTAGGGGTGTAAATATCTTTGTGAGTTAGTGTTTTCATTTTCTTCAGTTAAATACCCAGAGTTTCTGGATCATATGGTAGTCTGTTTTTCATTTTTTTTTAGGGACCTCTCTACTGTTTTCCAGAGTGGCTGCACCAATTTAAATTGCCAATAGTGCACAAGGGTTCCCTTTTCTACACATTCTTTCCAACACATGTTATTTCTTATCTTTTTGATAATAGCCACTTTAACAGGTGTGTGGTATTATCTCATTGTGGTTTTGATTTGCATTTCCTTGATGATTAGTGCTGTCGAGCATCTTTTCATGTACCTGTTGGCCATTTGTGATGTCTTTGGGAAAATGTCTGCTCAGATCCTCTGCCCAATTTTTAATCAGATTGTTTGTTTCTTTCTTATTGTGTTGTATGTGCTCTTTATATATTTTGGATATTAGTTCCTTATCAGATATGTAATATGCAAATATTTTCTCCCATTTCATAGGCTGCTTTTTCATTTTGTTAATGATTTTCTTTGCTGTGCAGGTTTTTCAGTTTGATGAAGCCCTACATGTTAATTTTTGCTTTCATTGCCTTTGTTTTTGTGTCAAATCCAAAAAATCTTCACCAGGACCGATGTCAAGATGTCAAGGAGGTTACTGCCTCGGTTTTCTACTAGAAGTTTTGTGGTTTCAGGACTTACATTCAATTCTTTAATCCATTTTCAGTTAATTTTTGTGTATGATGTAAGATAGTTGTTATTCTTTTGCCTGTGGATGTTCAGTTTTCCCAGCACCATTTATTGAAGGGACTGTCCTTTTTCCATTGTATATTCTTGGTTCCTTTGTTGTAAATTAATTGACCACATAGGCATGGGTTTATTTCAGAGATCTCTGTTCTGTTGCATTTTATGCATCTGCCTTTATGCTAATACCACACTGTTTTAATTACCATAGATTTGTAATATAGTTTGAAATGATGGAGTGCTATGCCTTCAGCTTTTTTCTTCTTTCCTAAGATCGCTTTAGCTCTTTGGAATCTTCTGTGGTTCCACACAAATTTTAGAATTCCTTGTTTTCTTTCTGTGAAACATGCCTTTTGAATTTTCATTGTGATTGCATTGAATCTGTAAATTGCTCTGGGTAGTATGGACATTTTCACAGTAATTCTTCTAGTCTATGAGCTCAGAATATCTTTCCATTTATTTGTCTTCAACTTCTTTCATCAATGTCTTATAATTTTTAGTGTACAGGTCTTTTACCTCTTTTGTTAAATATATTCTTTGGTATTTTATTCTTGATGCAATTGTAAACGACATTGTTTTCTTAATTTCTCTTTCTGATAGTTTGCTCTTAGTATTTAGAAATGCAACTAATTTTTGTATATTGTTTTGTATCCTGTAACTTTACTAAATTTGTTGATAAGTTCTAATAGTTTTTTGGTGGAGTCTTTAAGGTGTTCTACGCATAACATTATGTCATCTGCAAATAGTGACAGTTTTACTTCTTCCTTTCCAATTAGATGCATTTAATTTTTTTCTTGCCTAATCACTCTGACTAGGACTTGCAATACTCTCTGTCGAATAGAAAGGGTGAGATTAAATATCCTTGTTTTGTTCCTAATTTTAGAGAAAAATCTTTTAGATTTTTACTCTTGAGTATGATATATTTATTAGCTGTGGGCTTGTCATAGATGTGTCTTTTGTTATTTGGAAGTAAGTTCTTTCTATACTCATTTTGCTGAGTTTTATCATAAATAGATGTTGAATTTTTTTTTTTATTTTTATTTTTTAATTTATTGGGGTGACAATTGTTAGTAGAATTACATAGATTTCAGTTGTGCAATTCTGAATCACATCATCCATAAATCACACTGTGTGTTCACCACCCAGAGTCAGCTCCCCTTCCATCACCGTACATTTGATCCCCCTCACCCTCATCCCCCACCCCCCAACCCCCTTACGCTCTGGTAACCACCAAATTACGTTCCCCAGATTAATTTTCAAACCCCGTGGCCATCCTGTGGTCACCGACTGCCCTCCAATCCCCTCACCTTCCCCCCCACCCCCCACTCCCCCCGCCCATCTAGCAACCCTCAGTTTTTCCTCATTGTCTCCCAAACAGTTTCTGATTAGTTCATTCACTTATTCTTTTCTTTAGAATCCGCAAATAAGTGAGATCATATGGAACTTATCTTTCTCTGTCTGACTTATTTCACTTAACATAATGTTCTCTAGATCCATCCATGTTGTTGCAAATGGTAAGATTTCTTTCTTCCTTATGGCTGCATAATACTCCATTGTATAAATGTACCACAGTTTCTTAATCCAGTCATCTACCGATGGGCATTTTGGTTGTTTCCATGTCTTAGCTATTGTGTATAGTGCTGCAATAAACATAGGAGTGCATAGAGATTTTTGAATTGAAGTTCTGGATTTCTCCGGATAGATACCTAGGAGTGGAATTACTGGATCATAAGGTAGTTCCATTTTCAGAATTTTGAGATACCTCCATACTGTTTTCCATAGCGGCTGCACCAGTCTGCAATCCCACCAACAGTGCACAAGCGTTCCCTTTTCTCCACATCCGCGCCAGCACTTGTTGTTTGTTGATTTATTGATGATAGCCATTCTGACTGGGGTGAGGTGGTATCTCATTGTGGTTTTTATTTGCATTTCTCTGATGGTTAGCGAGGTTGAGCATTTCTTCATATGTCTGTTTGCCATCTGTATGTCCTTTTCAGAAAAATGTCTCTTCAAGTCCTCTGCCCATTTTTTAATTGGATCGTTTGTTTTTTTGCAGTTGGGTTGAGTAAGTTTTCCATAGATTTGTGATATTAATCCCTTATCAGATATATCACTGGCAAATATCTTTTCCCATTCAGTAGGATCCCTTCTTGTTTTATTGATGGTTTCCTTTGCTGTGAAAAAACTTTTTAGTTTGATATAATCCCACATGTTTATTCTTTCTCTTAGTTCCCTCGCGCGAGGGTGTATATCAGTAAAAATCTTACTCCGGGTAATGTCTGAGAAGTTTCTTCCTATATTTTCTTCTAGGTATTTTATGGTTTCAGACCTTACATTTAAGTCTTTAAGCCATTTTGAATTTATTTTTGTATATGGTGTAAGGAGGTGGTCCAACTTCATTTTTTTGCATGTGTCTGTCCAGGTTTCCCAGAACCATTTATTGAATAGACTGTCATTACTCCATCGTACATTCTTGCTTCCATTGTCGTAGATTAAATGGCCATATAGGCGTGGATTTATTTCTGGACTCTCTATTCTGTTCCATTGATCTATGTGTCTGTTTTTATGCCAGTACCATGCTGTTTTGATTACTGTAGCCTTGTAGTATAATTTGAAGTCAGGTATTGTTATACCTCCCACTTTGTTCTTATTTCTCAAGATTGCCTTTGCTATTCGGGGTCTTTTATGGTCCCATATAAATTTTAGGATTATATGTTCTATTTCTGTGAAAAACGACGTTGGCAGTTTGATAGGAATTGCATTGAATATGTATATTGCCTTAGGCAGTATGGACATTTTAACTATATTAATTCTTCCTATCCATGAACATGATATGTGTTTCCATCTATTTATATCTTCCTTCATTCCTTTCATCAGTGTCTTATAATTTTCTGAGTATAGATCTTTTACTTCTTTGGTTAAATTTATTCCCAGGTATTTTATAGTCTTTGGAGCGATTGTAAATGGGATTGTTTTTTTAATTTCTCCTTCTGATGTTTTATTATTGGTATATACAAATGCAACTGATTTCTGAATATTAATTTTGTATCCTGCCACTTTACTAAATTCATCTATCAGCTCTAATAGCTTCTTGGTGGAGTCTTTAGGGTTCTCTATATATAGTATCATATCATCTGCATACAATGATAACTTTACTTCCTCCTTACCAATCTGGATGCCTTTTATTTCTTTTTCTTGTCTGATTGCTGTGGCAAGAACTTCCAGAACTATGTTGAATAGAAGCGGAGATAATGGGCATCCTTGCCTTGTTCCTGATCTTAGGGGGAATGGTTTTAGCTTTTCCCCATTGAGTATGATGTTAGCTGTGGGTTTGTCATATATGGCCTTTATTATGTTGAGATAAGATCCCTCTATTCCCACTTTCTTAAGGGTTTTTATCATAAATGGCTGTTGGATTTTATCAAATGCTTTTTCTGCATCTATTGATATGATCATGTGAGTTTTATTTTTCATTTTGTTAATGTGGTGTATCACATTAATAGATTTGCGGATGTTGAACCACCCCTGCATACCAGGGATGAATCCCACTTGATCGTGGTGAATGATCTTTTTAATGTATTGCTGAATTCTGTTTGCTAATATTTACAACCCTATTTTTAAAGCTTTATTTTTAAGGGCAAAGGCCTTGAATAGACATTTTTTCAAAGACATACAAATAGCCAGTAAAATGAAAATAAGCACATGAAAATAAGTTCAGTATTAGGGAAATACAAAGCAAAACAATGAGATACCATTTCATACACATTGAGATAGGTATCATCAAAACACAGAAAATAACAAGTGTTAGCAAGGATGTAGATAAATTAAAACCTGTGTACATTGCTACTGGGAATGTAAAAAATGGTGCAGCTGCTTTGGAAAACAGTATAGCAGCTCCTCAAAAAAAAATTAAACAGAATTACCGTACGATGTAACACTTCTAGCTATATACCCAAAATAATTGAAAGCAGGGACTCAAACAGATATTTGTACAAACAATGTTCTTAGCAGCAGTATTCACAATAGCCAAAATGTGGAAGCAACCAAAATGTCCATTGATGGATAAGATGAATGGATAAACAAAATATGGTATATATAAACAACAAAATGTTCAGTCTTAAAAAGAAATGAAATTTTGATACATGCTACAACAAAGATGATCTTTGAAAACATTATGCTATGTGAAACAGCCAGACACAAAATAACAAAGACTGCATGATTTCACTTATATGACGTTTCTAAAGTTGTCAAATTTGTAGCGGTAGAAAACACAATAGTGTTCACAAGGGGCTGACTGGAAGAATGAGAAGTTACTAGTCAATGGATACGGAGTTTCAGTTTGAGATGATAAAAAATTCTGGACATGGACGGTTGAAATACAATGTGAATGTACTTAATGCCACTGAATTGTACACATAAAATTTTTCAAAATGGTACATTTTATGTTATGTGTACTTTACCATAATTGAAAGAAAAACAAATGTAAAACACAAAGGGTGAACCCTGATGTAAACTAAGGACTTCAGTTAATAATAATATATAAGTATTTATTCATCAATTGTAACAAATCTACAACACTAATCCAAGATTCAAATAATATGGGAAACTGAGTTCAGTGAAGGGGGCTGGTGGAGGAGAAGTAGTATATATGGGAGCTCTCTGTGCTTTCTGCTTAATTTTCTGTAAACCTTAAACTGCACTAAAACATAAAGTCAAATAACTTTTTAAAGCCAGCATTACAGCATTTTGGGTTCATTATTCTTTGTTCTTCCTAGTGTACTTTAATAACCAAATACATAAAAATATAATTCGAAATCAATGTAATAGATGCATGATGTATAAAGATCTAATTTGTGACAATAACAACATAAAGAGGGAAATGGAGTTGTAAAGGAGCCGAGTTTTGTATACTATTGAAACTAAGTTGATATTAATTCAAACTTGGGTGTTATATATTTAAGATATTAATTACAAACCGCAGGGAGTAGTCACTAAGAAAAAAACCTTAAAAAAATAAGTAACAAGAAGTGAATCACAATGGTACACTAGGGAAACTGCCAAATTGTTTTTGCATAGTGGCTACATCTTTTTACATTCCCACCAGCAATGTAGAAGGGTTCCCATTTCTCTACATCCTTGCAAACACTTGCTATTATCCATTTTTTAAAGAATTACAGTAGTACCTTGGTTTTCAAACATCTCCATTGACCAACATTTTGGTTTATGAACACCGTAAACCTGGAAGTAAATGCTTCAATTTTCGAAAACGACTCAGAAGTCGAACAGGTCACATGGCTTCCGGTGAGTGCAAGATTCCAAGGCCTAGCTGTCAGCTGTTTTTGAATGTTTCAGAACTCGTGGATTACATTTGAAAACCGAGGTACCACTGTATAGCTGTCTAGTGTGTGTGAAGTGGTATCATTCTGGCTTTGATTTGCATTTCTCTAAACACTAATGACGTTGAGCATCTTTTCAAGTGCTTATTGGCCATTTGTATATCTTCTTTGGAGAAATGTCTCTTAAACAATTCAATATATAGATGATATATTATAGAATTGTACACTTAAACTTATATAATTTTATTAACCAATGTCACCCCAATAAACTTAATATGTTAAAAAACTTTGCTTTTTTAATTATTTTATTTGCATTTTTATTGACTGATGAGTTCATCATATATTCTGGATATTAGACCCACATCATATACATGATTTACAAATATTTTCTCCTTGGCTGTGAGTTCCTTTTTTTAATTAAAGTTTATAGGGGTGACAATTGTTAGTAAACTTACAAAGATTTCAGGTGTAAAATTCTGTAATACATCATCTATCTATATCTCATATTGTGTGTTCACCAATCAGAGTCAGTTCTCTTTTCATCACCATATATTAGACCCCGATTACCCTCCCTCCCCCCTTGCCCTCTGGTAACCCCTAAACTATTGTCTATGTCTATGAGTTTTTGTTTCTTCCAGTGTTTGTCTTGTTATTTTGTTGTTTTCAGATGTATATACAACATATCAGTGAAATGATATGGTTCTATGCTTTTTCTGCCTGACTTATTTGCTTAGCATTATAATCTCAAGATCCATCCATGTTGTCACAAATGGTACTATTTCATCTTTTCTTATTGTCAAATAGTATTCCATTGTGTATATATACTACAACTTCTTTATCTATTCATCTATCAAAGGATATTTTGGTGGTTTCCATGTCTTGGCCACTGTAAATAAAGCTGTAATGAACATTGGAGAACACATATCTTTTTATAGATAAATGCTTTCAGAATTTTTGGTAGATAGCTAGGAGAGGGATTGCAGGGTCACATGGTAATTCTATTCTTAATTTTTTGAGGAATGTACACACTGCCTTCCATAGCAGCTGCATCAGTCTACATTCCCACCAACAGTGTATGAGGGTTCCTTTCTCTCCACAGCCTCTCCAACACTTGTTACTACTTGTCTTGTTGATGATAGCCATTGTAACTGGGGTGAAGTGATACTTCATTGTGGTTTTTATTTGCATTTCCCTGATGATTAGTCATGTTGAGCATTTTTTCATATGTCTATTGGCCATTTGTATGTCCTCTTTGGAGAAATGTCCCCTCAGGTCTGCCCATTTTTCAATAGGGTTGTTTGTTTTTCCGTTGTTGAGTTGTATGAGTTCCTCGTATATTTTGGATATTAGCCCCTTAACGGAGGCACTGTTTGCAAAAATCTTCTCCCATTCAGTTGGTTGCCTCTTTATTTTGTCGATGGTTTCTTTTGCTGTGGAGAAGCTTTTAAGTTTCATATACTCCCATTCGTTTATTTTAGCTTTTACTTCCATTGTCTCTGGAGTCAAATTCATAAAATGCTCTTTGAACCCAAGGCCCATAAGTTTAGTACCTATGTTTTCTTCTATGTAGTTTATTGTGTCAGGTCTTATGCTTAAATCTTTTATCCATTTTGAATGAATTTTTGTACCTAGTGACAGATAGCAGTCCAGTTTCATTCTTTTCCACGTGGCTATCCAATTCTCCCAGCACCATTTATTGAAGAGGCTGTCTTTTCTCCATTGTTTGTTTTTTGCTTCTTTGTCAAGAATTATCTGTCCATATTTATGTGTTTTTTTTTCTGCATTCTCAATTCTATTCCATTGGTCTATGTGTCTGTTTTTCTGCCAATACCATGCTGTTTTGATTATTGTAGCCCTGTAGTACAAGCTAAACTCAGGGAGTGTGATACCTCCAAGTATTGTTCTTTTTTCTTAGATTGCTTTGGCTATTTGGGGTCTTTTGTGGTTCCAAACAAATCTGATGATTTTTTTGTTCTATTTCTTTAAAAAATGCCATTGGGATTTTGATGGGGATTGCATGAAATCTGTATATTGCTTTGGGTAATAAGGCCATTTTAACTATGTTGATTCTTCCAATCCATGAGCACAGAATGTCTTTCCATTTCTTGGTGTCTTCTTCAAATTCTTTTAAAAATGTCTTGTAGTTTTCAGCATATAGGTCCTTCATATCCTTGGTTAAGTTTATTCCTAGGTATTTTATTCTTTTTGCTGCAATTGCAAAAGGAATTGTTTTTTGTATTTCTTTTTCTGAGATTTCATTGTTAGTATATAGGAATGCAATGGACTTTTGTACATTGATTTTGTAGCCAGCAATTTTACTGTATTCGTTGATTGTTTCTAATAGCATTCTGGTGGAGTCTTTAGGGTTTTCTATATATAGTATCATGTCATCTGCAAAGAGTGATAATTTAACTTATTTTAAGCATCATTTGCTTGGAGTGTCAATTTCCACCCTTTCACTTTGAGTCTATGCTTGTCCTTGTAGCTGAGATGTGTCTCTTGGAGACAGCATGTGGTTGGGTTTAGTTTTTTTATCCAATCTGCTACTCTGTGCCTTTTTATTGGTGAGTTCAGTCCATTTACGTTTAGGGTGATTATTGATATGTGAGGATTTCCTGTCATTCTATCTTTAGTTTTCTGGTAATGCTGTGTCTCCATTGTTCCTTTGCCCTTTTGTTGTATATTGTTTCTGTGTGGTGGTATTCTATGATGTTTCCCTCTGTTTCTTCTTTTATTACAGTATATATTTCAGTTCTGGATTTTTTTTTTGAGTGGTTACCCGTAAGTTTATGTAAAAGCAACTTTGATATTTAGAATATTCCATTTTCTTCAGCATGCTCACTTTCTCCATTCCCTTATTCCTGTTCAGTCCTTTACTCTCCCCCATTTTATGTTTTGGTTACCACAAATTGTCCCTGTTGATGGTGGTCGAATAGCCTCCTTTAGTATTTCTTGTAGTGCAGGTCGTGTGTTAGAAAATTCCCTCAGCTTTTGTATGCCTGGAAAGATCTTTATTCCTCCTTCATATCTAAAGGATATCTTTGCTGGATACATTATTCATGGCGCATAATTTCTCTCTTTCAAATAGTTTGAATATTTGGTTCCATTCCCTCCTGGCTTGTAGAGTTTCTGCTGAAAAATCTGATAATCTAATGGGATTTCCTTTGTATCTTTTCCCTGGCTGCCTTGAGGATTCTTTCTTTGTTGTTGATTTTAGACAGCTTCAATACAATGTGCCTAGGAGAAGGCCTGTTGGGATTGAGGTAATTAGGTGTTCTATTTGCTTCTTGGATTCGAGGATCCAGTTCTGTGCACAAGTTTGGGAAGCTCTCATCAACAATTTGTCTGAATATATTCTCTGTTCCCTTCTCTCTTTCTTCTCCTTCTGGTATGCCCATTATTCTTATATTACTCTTTCTGATGGAGTCAGAAAGTACCTGTAGAGTTCTTTCATTTCTTTTAAGTCTCAAGTCTCTTTCTTCTTCCATCTTTGTAATTTCCAGGTTTCTATCTTCCATGTCACTGATTCTTTCCTCCATCTGGTCAACTCTACTACCTAAGCTGGTTATTTCATTCTTAATTTCTTCTACTGAGTTCTTAATCTCCAGAAATTCTATTTGGTTCTTTTTGAAAATTTCAATCTCTTTCATAAAATGCTCATGTTGTTCTTTGATTGTGTTTCTGAGTTCACTAAACTGCCTTTGTGTGTTTTCTTGCATGTCGTTGAGTTGTTTCAGAACTGCAATCTTGAATTGTCTGTCATTTAAATCACATATTTCCATATCTTTAAGTTCCTTTTCTGGAGACTTTTCAATTTCTTTCTGAGTTGTCTTGTTGCCTTGGTTATTCATGACAATTAGTGATTTATTATTTATCTTCCTAGACGTCTACAGGAGTGGCTTCTGCAACACGTTGGTTGAATGTTTTATTTTCTCTCCGACTGCAGCCTTTTTTTTCTCTCTCACATGGTAGTGCTATGTTTTCTCTGCACTATTCCAGCTTCTCACACAATGGGGGGATTCCCTGGGAGATGGGCTTCTCCTCTGTTAATAGTTCGCCTGGGTCACAGAGCGCAGTGTCCCGGTGGGTATGCGGAGAGCTTTTGAAATTCCAAAGCTCTTCCTGCACCCATTTCAGAGCCCGTCTGTTTCAGCCATTCTGTTTACTCCTGCAGGGATCCACCCAGATAGGTGGGGCCATGGGTGGGGTGAGTTGTGAGAGGTGACCCAGAGCAATGGCAGTGACCACCACCACAGCCGGTCCTGCTATCACAGCTCCCTCCCCTTTGTGGGAACTAGTTGGGCTGCGAATCTGTGTCTGCGGTCCACAGTTCTCAGAACAGCAAATATTCTGTTCTTTTGATCTGACACTGCTACTCTTCCGCTTCTAGCACCGGGCAGGTGGGGGTGGGGCGAGCTCTGGGAGGATATGGAGGGGGCGGCTAGTCTCAGTGCCTAAGGCTTCCGTTCTCTGCTCAGCAGTGAGGGCGTAAACCACCGTTTTCAGCCTTCTTCCCTCAGTCTTTTCTCCGAGGTCTCTGCCGTGAGCATTGGGTTCAGCCCTGTTATATGCTGCCCCCCTCAGCGCTGTGGGCCATAAGGGGAGCCCTAGCAGGCCGAGTTCTTCCCTCTCCAGCTGCGGTTGTTCCGGGATGCAGCGAGCTCGGAGCACTGAGTTAGGTCTGCGTCCTGCGCCCGTGCAGCTCCGTCTTAGCACTTCCCTTCCCTCCTCCCCCGTTCCTGCGATTCGCCCACCTTTAGGTGAATTCAGTAGTGGGCCTCTTCGTCTTGCCTGTCTGCTGTGTAGGGAGTCCTTTGTGGAGTTATTGTTGTTCGATTAGTTGTAAATTCCAGGGGAGCTTTACCAAGGCTTACCTCACGCCGCCACTTTGATGACATCACTCCTCCTCTACGTATCTTTTAATCTCTTATTTCTTCTTTGACCAGGTTGTTCTTTAAAATTATGCTGTTTAAGCTCAACATATTTCTGGTTTTTCCTGCTTTCTTTTTGTAGTTTATATCCAATTTCAAAGCCCCTTGTGATCAGAAAATATGCTTGGTATGATTTCAATCTTCTTAAATTCACTGAGGCTAGTTTTATGTCCCAACAGATGGTCTATCCTTGAGAATGTTCCATGTACACTGGAAAAAAAATGTATAGTCTGAAATTCTAAGATGAATTGCTCTTAAATTTCAATTATATCCGTTTCATCTAATATGTTCATTTAGGGTGAGATTTCTTTTTTATTTTCTTGTTGAATGATCTATCCATAGCTGTCAGTGATATATTATGTCCCCTACTATAATGGTGTTTTGGTCAATTTCTCCCTGTTAGTAATTGCTTGGTATATTTCAGTGCTCCCTTACTGGGGGCATAAATATCGATGACTGTTATGTCTTCTTGTTGCATAGTCCCCTTTACCATTATGAAATGTCCATCTTTGTCTCTTGTTATCTTTTTCACCCTGAAGTCTGTTTCATCTGATATCATTATGGCTACACCTGATTTTCTCTGGGTACCATTTGCTTGGAGTGTCAATTTCCACACTTTCACTTTGAGTCTATGCTTGTCCTTGTAGCTGTGTCCTTGTAGATGTGTCTCTTGGAGACTGCATATGGTTGGGTTTAGTGTTTTGATCCAATCTGCTACTCTGTGCCTTTTTATAGGTGAGTTCAGTCCATTTACATTTAAGGTGATTATTGATATGTGAGGATTTCCGATCATTCTATCTTTGGTTTACTGGTACAACTGTGTCTCCATTGTTCTTTGCCTTTTTGTTGTTGTCTATTATTTCTGTGCAGTGGTATTCTATGATTTTCCCCCCATTTCTTGTTTTATTATGTTTTATTTTTCAGTTCTGGATTTTTTTTTTTTTGTGAGTGGTTACCATTAAGTTTATGTAAAAGAAAGTTTCATATTTAGAGTATGCCATTTTCTTTAGCATGCTTACTTTTTCCATTTCCATATTCCAGTCTGGTCTTTACTCTCCCCCTTTTATGTTTTTGTTGTCACCAATTATCCCTATTGATGCTGATCAAATAGCCACCTTCAGTATTACCCTTATGTTTATGAAAAAGAAAGTTTGATATTTAGAGTATTCCATTTTCTTCAGCACGCTTACTTTCTCCATTTCCATATTCCGGTTCACGCCTTTACTCTGTCCCTTTTTATGTTTTGGTTGCCACAAATTGTCCCTGTTGATGGATGTCGAATAGTCTCCTTTAGTATTGCTTGTAGTGCAAGTCGTGTATTAGAAAATTCCCTCAGCTTCCGTATGTCTGGAAAGGTCTTTACTCCTCCTTCATCTCTAAAGGATATCTTTGCTGGATATATTATTCTTGGCTCATAATTTCTCCCTTTCAATAGTTTGAATCTTTCATTACACTCCCTCCTGGCTTTCAGTTTTCTGTTGAAAAATCTGATGATAATCTAATGGGCTTTCCTTTGTAGGTTACCATTTTCATTTCCCTGGGTGCCTTGAGGATTCTTTCTTTGTTGTTAATTTTTGACAGTTTCAATGTAATGTGCCTTGGAGAAGGACTATTGCAGTTGAGGTAATTAGGTGTTCTATTTGCTTCTTGGATTCGAGGATCCAGTTCTTTCTACAAGTTTAAGAAGTTCTCAACTATTTGTTGGAATATGCTCTCTGTTCCCTTCTCTCTTTATTCTCATTCTGGTATGCCCATTATTCTTATATTGCTCTTTCTGATGGAGTCAGAAAGTTCTTGTAGAGTTCTTTCATTTCTTTTAAGTCTCAAGTCTCTTTCTTCTTCCATCCATGTCATTTCCAGATTTCTATCTTCCATATCACTGATTCTATCATCCATCTGGTCAACTCTACTACCTAAGCTGGCTATTTCATTCTTCAGTTAATTGTTGAGTTATTAATCTCCAGAAATTCTATTTGGTTCTTTTAAAAAATATCAATCCCTTTGGTAAAATGTTCATTTTGTTTTGTGATTTTGTTTCTGAGTTCATTAAACTGCCTGTGTTTTCTTGCATCTTTTTGAGTTTTTTCAGAACTGCAATCTTGAATTCTCTGTCATTTAAGTCATATATTTCCATGTCTTTAAGTTCATTTTCTAGAGACTTTTCATTTTCTCTCTGAGCTGTCTTGTTACTTTGGTTATTCATGGCTATTAATGATTTATTATTTCTCTTTCTAAACATCTATGGGAGTGGGACTGCAACAGGTTGATAGAGTTCTTTCTTTTGTTTTTCAGTAGGTGTCAGTAGAATATTTTATTTTCTCTCCGACTGCAGCCTTTTATTCTCTCTCACTGTAGTGTTACATTTTCTGTGCACTATTCTGGCTTCTCACACAATGTGGTGATTCCTTGGAAGGTGGGCTTCTCCTCTGTGAACAGTTAGCCTGAGTCATAGGGCGTCACCTCCGTGTGGGGATGTGAAGAACATCTGAAGTTCCAAAGCTCTTCCTGTACCAGATTCCGAGCCTCTGTGTTTCAACAGCTCTGTTTTCTCCTGCAGGGATCTGCCCAGATAAGTGGGGATAGGTGCCAGGTGGGTTGTGATAGGTGGCCTCTTAACAATGGCAGCAACCACCACCACAGTGAGTCCTGCTTCCACAGCTCCCTCCCCTTTGCCAGAACCAACTGTGCTGCGAGTCTGTGTCTGTAGACCACAGGTCTCAGAACTGCAAATATTCTGTTCTTTTGATCTGACACTGCTACTGTTCCACTTCTAGCACTGTGCAGGTGTGGGTGGGGCGTTTGGAAGGGTAGGGAGGCGTTGGCTAGGTCAGAGCCTAAGACTTCCATTCTCAGCTCACCAGTAAGCGCTTCTTCCCTCAGTCTTTGCTCTGAGGTCTCTGCCGTGAACACTGGTTTCAGTTTTGTTATATGCTGTCCCCTTATCCCTGTGGGCCATAAGTGGAATCCTAGCATTCCGAGTTCTTCCCTCTGTCACTTCTGTGATAGTTCTGGAATGAAGTGACCTCGGAGTTCCGAGCTAGGTCTGCGTCCTGCACCCACGTGTCCCTGTCTCCACACTTCTTCCTTCCCACCTCCCCTACTTACAAAATTTGCCCACCTTTAATTAATTTCAGTAGTGCGCCTCTTAGTCTTGCCTGTCTGCTGCGCAGAGTGTCCTTTGTGGAGTTATAGTTGTTCAATTTGTTGTAAATTCCAGGGAAGATTTCAAGAGGTTCGACTCACTCTGCCATTTTTATGACCTCTCTTTCATGAGTTGTTTTTTTACTTTATTGATGGTAACATTTTGTCACCAGGAAAGGCGGTTTTTCCTCAGTTCTTGTCTCCTTCAAGAAAAGAATTCAGTCAAGAGATAGAGTCAGGTAGGCCAAAGCGGCAAAAAGTTTTATTAGCGAGGCAAGTACACACCGATACATGGAGAGGGCTGACCTGAGGGTGGGTAGCAGCCTTTCCTTACACTGGGTGATGGCTTTTATTCTTGTGGGTATGATATTTCCCCTCCTTCTCCAGCACCTTCCCTTTTTCTAACCATATATTTCCTAGTTCTAGAGCACAAGTGCAAGCTTCCAATTTTCCAGAATTCATTTTAAAGCCCACTAAGGGGTGGGGGAGGGGGACAAATTGCAATGCAGATTGTCTTGTGGGCTTGGCCTCTATGCTTGTGCACATGCTCTCAAATGGGGTGGTCTCTGAGGGCAGTTTTGGCTGGGGCTAGTTCCTCCTCCTCCTGCTCATCTCTGCATTCCTGCCTACTCTATTATTCCCCCCTCAAGAGTCTGAGACCCTGAAATCTTTTAGGAAGGTGGCAGTGAGTCTGTTCTGTATCTACTTCTTGATGAGAGGGGGTGATGTTGTGGTCAGGGTCTCATCCTCTTGTTCTCTGTCAGGATGGAGGAGGTGCTGCCTCAGTGCTTTTTGCAGGTGGGGCATGGAATTGGCGAGTGATGGCATCGAGAGGGACTGGTACAGATCTGAGGAGTCAGTCCTTTGAAGAGTGGCATAAGATATTGTTGGATAGGGGAGCGGCTGCGTGGCCATTTGGAGTTTGATGGACCCTAGGCAGGAGGTGACACAATGTGTCAGTATATTCAACAAGCAGGGACCGAAAAGAAGCATAAGAAGAATTCCTAAAAGAGGGCCTATAAGGGCAAAAGCCAGAAGAACCAGGACCATGTCCCCTCCCAGGTTAGCCCTCCCTGGGTTGCCTGAGTATTATTTTGCCTTGTGTAGGTAGTGTTGGATGTGTGCGTTAATTTGTCCTGGTTGGTTAACCCCAAAATAACATTGTTCCTGCAACACAGCATATATTCCCCCTTGTGAGGCAGTAAGAATATCTAAGCCTCTTCTGTTTTGAAGAATTACTGCAGCTAGTGAGTTGATCTGTCCTTGTAATACTGATAGGGAGATTATGATCTATTGGTTAACCCTGCTAACTCAAGGGAAAGATTTGAATAAACATGGTTCATGGAGACTGCTTTGGTGATTCTGGCTGCCCTGCTTCCTGCCATGGCCATTGAGCCAAGTGTGGTGAGTAAAGGAACAAGTATGGAGGGGGGTGCTTTTTCTCTGTTGGCATGGATTTGTATAAACTGGTATAGAGATGGGTTGATCCTTGGAGATGAAAGTGATTTTGGGAAATATGTAAGCAAAGGTGCTTATATACTTAATCCAGTCCAATTGGTAGGAAGGCAGGTATATGTGGAAGACCCACAGAAAAAGTAAATGACTCTCCTAGGGGAAGCCATCTTGATATGTGGTAGTACTCCTGAGAGGTGTGATTAGTTTGATCTGTATATTTCCAGAAATAACTGGCAGCAAAAGACACAGCCATAAGGGGCCCAAAGTATACGGTGTCATTATATATTCTGTTATTAGAGCCTTCCCAGAACAGTAACCTCCTGGTGATGTCGATTAGGGTTCGATTTGGCTAATCAGAGTAGATGACAGAATAGTTATCTGTTCCGATGGTTCCACAATTGGAATTTGCAAGTAAGGCTAAATGTGAGCATCCTGTCTCCTGTGACAAAAACGAGAATGGTTATATTGGCTCCATAAGGACATATTAGGAGGAGAGTTTAGCCTGCTTATGCCTATGGGGTGGGGTTAGAGAAAAGGGTCTAAGCTGTGGTTATCTAGATGTATATGAACTGTGAGATTGCAGAGTGAAGGGGAGAGCGACCCCACTGGTGTTCCGAAACTAAAAGGTGAGGAGCTTAAACAAAGAGGGGCCTGAGTGTTAAGTCAGACCCCTTGATATATAACCCCTATAATTTGTTCTGAATAGTTCTGTTTGGTCCCTCTGCCAATGTAAATGTCTTGGTATCTCCTGGAAGTGGTGTAGTACATGGATCCATGGGTTAGTCCCCACTCTTTCATGGAAGTGGGCCAAGCCGAGGTTTCCATCCCCTGGGCATGGATACAAACCCAACATTCTGGGGCATAATTAGAATTGGTTAAATTGAAAAACTTGAGAGCTGCCTGTAAAGGGGAAGAAGAGGAGGGCAATAGAGACGGGGGATAGCTAGAGGGTGGGGATAGTAAGATATAGTAAGTACAGGGTCTTCATTGGACTGTTGGCTATGGTTGCAGAAGAAGCGGCAGTTGATGATGATTCCAGGGGGGCACAAGTGAAGAGAAACATTAAAGCTAAAATGAGGTTCAAGAGAAAGGTAACAAAAAGTAATTCTATGGGTATGGTCATTAGCACTTATCTGGTAATTTCTTGAGTAGTAACTTAAGGTCTTCTAGGGGCTCACGAGAGTACTGTGATTCAGGCAGTAGGTTTTCTCTTATATCATCTGTCCATGGCTTTATCTGGGAGTGATGTATCCTTCTAGAGATCCCTGGCACCTTGACAGCTGTAGGGGGAGAAAGTAGTGTAGTAAAGGAGCCCTTCCAAGTTGGGCTCAATTGGAATGCGGGGCTGCCATCCTTCCAAGGCTTGATGAGTATCCTGCTACCAGGTGGGTAATATATTGATGATGGTTGGTCCTGACCAGCAGGCAGGGGCAGGGCCTTCTGCCCGTAGGCTCTAAGGGCTTCCTGGAACTGTCCTCAGGAGACTACATATTGAGGAAGGTTTGAGTCTAAGAGTATGTCAGATGAGAGAAAGGGTCTCCCATATAAAGCCCCATAGGGACTTAGTTGCAGGGATTTCTGAGGGCATAATCGAACCTGCAGTGGAGATACCATTAAGGGGTCAAGCCATGGCTGAGAGGTTTCTTTACAGAGCTTCCTTAGGGTGGTCTTTAGGGTTTGGTTTGCTCTATCTTGCTGGAACACTGAGATCTCCTTGAGGGATGTAAGAAATATCTTATTCCTAGGGCTTTAGCTATTTGCTGGGTAATGTGTCAGGTAAAAGATGGCCCATTATCACTCTGTAAGGATCAGGGCAGTCCAAACCTGGGAATGATTTCCTTCAGAATTTGTTTAGAAACCTCTTGGGCCTTTTCAGTTCAGGTGGGGAATGCCTCAATCCACCCAGTGAAAGTATCAATAAATACTAGGAGGTATTTAAATCCTTTGCATGGGAGTAAAATCTAATTGCCAATCCTCCCCTGGGTGGCTTCCCCGACACTGGATGGGTTGTATGAGTGGGGGTGGCCTATTCCCTTGAGGGTTGTTGCAAGTACAAAACAAATAGGCACAACATATCTCGTCAACCATCTTATATATCCTTTCCAGTAAAAATCCTCCTGTAAATTTGGTGCATATTATTTCATCTAAAATGACAAGAATCATGGAGTCCTTTAATAATTTTCCATTGGAGGGACTGGGGTAGGTATAGTTTTTGATGTAGTTCATATCACCCTGAGGATTAAGAGTGTATCCCTTTTGGATGGCCCAGTCCCTCTCCTCTGGGGAATGAGAAGGGGGAGGAAGGGGGCATAGCAGGGAAGGGATGAGGGCCCCTATAAACCTCTTTAAAGAGGACAGTGGACTTGGCTGCCTGATCGGCCTCATAATTTCCTTGGGTTATTTCATCCTGTCCCTTTTGATGTCCTTGGAAATGGATTACTGCAACTTCCTTAGGTAGGTGTATAGCTTCCAAAAGTGATAATATCTGCTGCCCATATTTTATGGGAGTATCCCTGGCTGTGAGAAAACCCCTTTCTTTCCAAATAGTGGCATGAGCATGAAGCACTAGGAAAGCATATTTTGAGTCTGTGTAGATATTGATCTTTTTTTTCCCCTAGTTGCAGGGCCCTGGTTAGGGCGGTTAGTTCAGCCAATTGTGCAGAGGTCTCAGGTGATAATGTCTTGGCCTCTATGGTTTTGAATGGGGAGACTATAGCATATCCAGCATGTCTAACTCCTTCCATCAGTAAACTAAGTTTCATCTGGTTTCTCTAGAGGCTGATCTTTTAAGTCTCTCCTGCTGGCATAGGTTAGGTTAATGGTTTCTCCACAGGAATGTATAGGAGCGTCATCCTCTGAGCAGGGTAGCAGGGTGGCAGGGTTAAGGGTGGTACACCTTCGGATGGTGATGTCAGGACTTTCTAACAGCAGGACCCGATATTTTAATACAGTACTGTCTGTCATCCAGTGGGAGCCCTTGAGGGCTAGTAAGATGGCCACCTGGTGGGAGGTAAGGATCTCCAAGGTCTGCCTTAGGGTGATTTTAGATGCCTCTTCTGCTAGAAGCCACTACAGCCCATAGGCAACCTGGCCAACCTTGTGCCACTGCGTCTAGTCTCTTGGATAAGTATCCGACTGGGCATTGAGTAGGACCCAATTCTTGGGTTAGCACCCAATTTTTCAGTAACATACAGCCACTAGGGTTTCTCGGGCTGAAGCAATCCTAAGGCTGGTGCCCAAGCAAGATCTTTCATTAACTGCTCAAAGACTTGCTCTTGTTCTGGCCCCAGGCAAAGGGAAACTTGCTACCCCACTCTCTTCAAGGCTCTGTATAGGCCAAACCCTGAGCCCATAACCTATTAGCCAGAGCTTGCAGTACCCCGAAAGTCCAAGGAATGTTCTAAGCTGTCTCTTTCTTGTGGGAGGGGCAGATGATTAATTGCCCTTACCCTATCAGGAGACAATCTTCATTCTCCCGGGATAAGGATTAGTCCTAGGTATTGGACCTGTTGACTAAGTAACTGGGCCTTTGGTCTGGATACCTTGTATCCTTGTTCAGTTACAAAATTTAAGGTTTTTATAATGTGCTGTTGTGCTAATTCTTAGGTGGGGGAGCAAATGAGCAAATCATCTACATATTAGATGAGTTTTCCCCATTTAAGAGATAGACAAGCTAGGTCCCTAGCCAGGGCCTGGGCAAAGAGGTGAGGGCTGTCTTGGAACCCTTATAAGAGGACAGTCCAGGTGAGCTGCTGGCGGGGCCCACCTCCATCCCATTCAAAGGCAAAGAGAAACTGGGAGGATGGCATGCAAATGAAGGCATCCTTTAAATCCAGGACTGAAAACCATTCAGTTTCTGGAGGTATCTCCCCTAGAATCGTATATGGATTTGGGACCATAGGATAGAGGAGTATTACTGCCTCATTTATAATTATTAGGTCCTGGACTAGACTATATTCCCCCGAGCTCTTCCATACAGGAAGGATTAGGGTATTGCAGGGAGATGAGCAAGGCTTTAACAAGCTATGCTTGAGAAATTTGTCAATAAGGGATTGTAAGCTAGACTTTGCTTCTGGTTTTAACGGGTATTGCCACTGATGGGGGAAGAAAGAAGAATCTTTAAGTTGAATCTTTACTGGGGTGGCATTCTTTGCTCTTCCCGGGGTCTCTGTTGCCCAAACTCCTGAGTCTACCTGATTTAACCATTCATATTCCTCTGGAGCAGGGGGTCTCACCTTAAAGAGTAATGCAAGTAGGTGGGGGAAAGGGTTTTTAAAAATCAGGTGTGCTCCTACTCTCTGGAGGATGTCCTGGCCCGAAAGGGGACTGGGACATTAGGGCACAACTAGAAATGAGTGAGAGAATAGAATTTCTCCCCATGAGCAACACAAAGGAGGGGTAAACCTCCCTCTACCCCAACTATCTGATAAGACTTAAGAGAGAGAGTACCAGAGAAAGAAAGCCTGGAATAAGTGGCTCCCATATCAAGAAAGAAATTTATCATCCTACCAGCCACCCAATGTCACCCTGGACGCTGTTCCCTTGATGATGGTACTCATTTCAGGAGCCAGAGGGGACATAGGGCTCATTCAGTTCAAGGCCACGATGGGTTGGGGGCCTGACCAGAGGGCCCGTCAGTCCTCCGGGCAGTTTTTTACCCAATGGCTGTACTCTTTACATTTGGGGCATGGTGTCCACGGTTTCCTCTCCTTTGGGTATTCACTTTTCCATTGTCCAGGCTTTCCGCAGTTGTGACATTTTCCTGGGGCCTTGTTCTCTGGGCAACCTGGAGTTGGCTGTCAGACTTGTAAAGCAGCTAATAATTGAGGCTGTCTCTTAACTTTTTGGTTTTCTTTTTCCCGTTCTCTTTCCCTGGCTCTCTCTTCCTCCTCCTGATCTCTATTGTAAAAGACTGAAGAGACAACCTTGAGAAGCTCCCCTAGCTGGGTGTTGGGGCCTATTGTTAGTTTCTGTAGCTTTCTCCTTATGTCAGGGGCAGACTGGGTGATGAACTAGTCCTTGAGCATTAATTCCCCTTCTGGAGAATCAGGGCTTATATGAGTGTGTTTAGTAAGGGCCTCTCTGAGTTGTTCAAAGAAGGCTGAGGGGTTTTCAGTAGAACCCTGATCTATAGTGGCTAGGTTGTAGTGGTTGGCCAGCTTAATCTTGCTCTGCTTCATACTCTCAGTCAAACAAAGAACTAGGTGATTTATGTTCCTTTTGTAGTGTTATAGTCCCTGTTGGGGTCAGTGCTGGGCATGGCTGTAGCTCCTATTGGGTAGTTAGGGTCAGTCATAAAGAGACTGTTAGTGTAACAGGTGGCTCTACAATAGTCTCCCTTTCTGCCTTTGAGAGTGTCCTATGATAACATTAACATCTCTTCGGGTGAGGTCAAAGGTTAGAGTGAGTCTCTATACTGTCGATATACTTTTAAGGGTCCTTTGAATTGCTCCCTAGGTCTAATTTAATCTGGAGATAGTCCTGAATGGAAAAGTGGACCTGTACCCTCTTAGGATAGCCTATTAGGCCTACACACATCTCCTGGATGAGGCAGATCTTTGGGGTAGAAAGTGGTCCTGAGTAAGGAGATGAAGGTACTACAAGGTTTGGGGAGAGCAGCTAGGAGGAGCTGCTTCTTCCTGTCACCCAGAGTAAGGTGGTTCAAGAATATCCGCGGGCCTGTCCCTGAGTTCAGGACCCTGGGACAGGTGGGTCACTAGGGCCAGAACCAAAGGAAAAAAGTTTACAGGTGCAGCATAGGTCTGGGTTATCTCTGAGGGCCATGAAGGCCTGGACATACAGTTCTTTCATCCATTTGTCTAATCTGCGACAGAAGAGATCTAACTGGAGGATGGTATTACAATTGAGGCTACCATTTTTGGCCAGCTTTCCCCATCCTCTAATTTGTATTGGGGCCAAGCTGTACTGTAGAAAAAGATGAACCTTTTCTTCTTTAATGTCTGGGGGTCAAACTTGTTCCAGTTTTGTAGAATGCAGCCAAGAGGAGAATTCCAAGGGATGGAGTTCTGATTACCCACCTACAAGAAAAGACAGAGTGAGAGGCAAGGGAGAAGGGAGTCCCCTTTCTCTATCCCTCGTTTCTGAGATACCTACAGAGGCAGAGCAAACCCGGCCTCAGTCCGTGGGACAGGCCTGTTCCTGTCCCCCTGAAGCTACAGAATTATGTATACATTACCACTGCTTTAACACCCTAAACCCCCCCTGGTGGGAGTTGGGATCCCTCTGTCTTTCTCTCCTCCTAGTTTTCTGGGGAGGTGGGACCCCAGGTCCCGTCCTTTTCCTTTTTCCCTTGTACCGTCCCTGTCTGGCTGCCTGGCATAGCCAATTTTCAGGGTGGTGGTTACTCTGGACTTTTGGATGGACATTATATCTCTTTGCTAACCACCTTTGCTATAGCCTTCCCACCTCCGATTATCTGCCCAGACCTCAGAGAGCATCCTATCCATTATAGCCCTAAAGTCCAATCCCTGGAGAGATTGCTCAAATTGTTCACCATGATCCTTTAGAAGAAAGTAGAGAGACCTCTCCTTTCCATTAGTATCAGTCTTTGGCAGTTTCAAGACCAGATAAATCCAGAGTCTGAGGAGTCAGACTGGGCCCGGGTAGAAAGACAAGACAAGCAGTGGGGTAGGAAGCAGAGGCCATAACCAAGTGGACTGGATCTGGGACCAAGATGCTGTTGCCAGTGCCAATCAAAGAGAGGCAGGCTGCAAACGTTTGGAGCTCACAAACATAACAGGAGGAGTGGCCAGCAGGGAAGAAGCTTAAGAGAGTAGGAGACATAGATAGAGACTCCTGGACCCCCAGAGGAGCCGGAAGAGTTTGAGGAAGTAGAGAGTGCTATTTTTGGAGTATTTAAGAAAGAAGGTTCATCCCAGAGGGCAGGGGATGATGAGCCATTAGGAGGCTAAGTGAGCGAGCACAAAGGTCCTCAAAACTGTCTCTATCAATTTGAAGCATGTTGTTAATTTTAAAGTCAAATTGAGTAAGCTTATTGTTTTTGCTATCAGAAGCACTGAAGGAAAATACGTTATTCATTTTATTAATCATCAAATTCTCTTATTAATATAATAGAGCCAACCCTTTGTTTAAAGTTTAAAGTTACTCAATATATCCATAAAATTAGTTTATTGAATCCTTGCAACTCTAGGATATTCTGGTAGATTTAACTTTTGGGATAAGGATGTGAAAACAAACTATACATTTCAGAGACATTTGATCAACCAAAACTGACTTTTTGCTTCAATCACAATGGAAAACTATCTGTATATGCTTTTGGTTACGACTGGTAAATGAAGCAGATATTTTATAGTCCCTGTAATAAAGAGGTTGACTCCATTTCTTGATCTTCGACTATTAACAACTTTTAAGCCACACCCCCTGCTTCTCCTCTGCCCCACATATAAATAAATTGATAATTTCTCCTTTTGCTCAACGTCTGGGCAAGATGATCAGGAGACCAAGGTGCTCTCTCCTTAGGCACTGGTGGGGAGTTCAAACCACAAGCAGGAACCCTCACCCTAGACCTATCTCCTAGCCACCATAAAACCCCAAGGTCATGTCTTTGTCCTACTCTCTGCAGTCATTTTTGTACCTGTCTGGGAGTTACCCTGCTATCCCCAGAAAGCCTCATTATGTGAATAATGACACTTCTCATACTGTCTTGGTGTGTGTGTGTGTGTGTGTGTGTGTGTGTGTGTGTGTGTGAGAGAGAGAGAGAGAGAGAGAGAGAGAGAGAGAGAGAGAGAGAGAGAGAGAGAAAGACATCATCAGTCTAGACATCTGAACCAAATTTTGGCTTATAGTGTATTCTGTCTCTGAGGGGTGGCCACAAAAATCCCCAAAAGAAAATATTTTTCTGCACAATGGAGCCATAGGGCTGCTTCTTGTAGAATGAAGAGAAAGGGAGAGGGAATTAATTGTAAAGCTTATCACTTAAAAGAGTTGTTCATCTAGGCTATCTTTGAAAATTTTAATGTTATATATCAAGACTTTACAACTAAATAATGACTTATATAAATCTTATATAAATAATGGATTTATATAAATCTTAAAAGTCCCTACCATTGTTCTTGATATAACAGAAAAATCACACTACTTTAGCAGGAGTCTCAAATGAAATAGGCACAACTTTTGAGCCATTTTCTCTTGTTTCTTATCTAATTGGGACTTATACACCAAGGGAGGACATTCACATAATTATTTGTTTTACACACAAGACTATTTTGACTCAGAAGAAATTATCTGTTTAGGAGAATTGAAGGATGATAAAGTACCCTTCCTCTAGGAGTATTTTTGCACTTGGTCACTGGCTAACTGATGAATCATTAGCTCTGGACTAGTATTTCTTGTCTAAGATGCTTCAGAGAACATGAAGCTACTTCAACTGTGTTATCTCACTGAAATAAATCTTTGTTGGAGAATAAAAGCTAATGACATAGAATTCCTAATTTAACACATACACTGCTTAGGGTCACTATAGTGCAATCAGAGTGCGGAATCTGATGTAGCATAGAATGTAGTACTAACATCTGGAAATCAGATTACATGATTGTACTCACAGCTATTTCTCTCTTTTCAACTTAGATCATAGAGTTCTGTATGCTTAACTTTCTTCTCTGGTGAATAAGTCAACCCCCCAAAATGAAATTAATACTAACCAGGTCTAGACATGTTTGAAAATCCTTTAAATCTCATTTTAGAGACAGAGAAAATAATTTCTTATCTGAGAAAATGGAATTTCATCCTTATAGAGTCTGTTGCCACAGCTGCAGGTCCTCAGTTGGGTTGGTAATAATAAGACACAAGTAATTGCAAATAAATGCATTAACAAAAAAATGTGTTGAATATATTTTTAGAAAATAAACTGTTAAATTTACTGTGTTTCCCCGAAAATAAGACCTAGCTGGACCATCAGCTCTAATGCATATTTTGAAGCAAAAATTAATATAAGACCTGGTCTTATTTTACTATAATATAATTTACTTAATTTACTATAATATAAGATACTATAATATATACTATAATATAATATACTATAAGACCAGGTATAATATAATATAATATAATATAATATAATATAATATAATATAATATAATATGTCACGTCCAGCGCAACACGGACAGTGAGAGAACGAGAAGGGGCGGCAAAGGGTTAAGAAACAGAAATCAAGAAAGTTATGAAACAGGGGGCCAAGGGTCTCCCAGCCTCAAAGGACTGAGAGCCCCGAATCGGGCTGCCTTCTGGCTTTTATTGATGAACACACAAGGAAGTAGCATTGTTTTCTCCACGGTCTGTGAGTTTCATACATCATACCAGAAAACTGATTCAAATCAATCGCCCTTGCCTGCAAACAGCTGGAATAGAAAGTCCCATGATGTCTTAACAATTATGATATGTGCCTCCCCAGGAACAAATCCTTTATGCTAAAACTTATTGTTAAGAATGGAAGGAGAACTGATGTTATTACATCATTGGCTCACTTCCCAAGCAGGTTGTAGGAAGGAATATAGCCACATAGCCAGAAGCTCTCCTTAGCCGGGGGAAGGTGGGGGCTGTGCCCACCGCTATCGGCCCCGTGAGTTCTCCTGGTGGTCTCCACATGGTTCTGCCTGGCTTGGGTTGTTCCTCCCGTGAGGAATCTTACCCGTCATTGGCTGACCAACCATCTTTTGGGGGCCAAACAGAGAGACATGAAGTGTAAGCACAAAGGTGAAGCAAAGTCCCTGAAAGGAACAGTCTCACAGACTCTTCTTTCTTTAGTGATAGGCACGAGGGGACAGATGGTTAGGCTGCTGCGTGACAACATAATATAATAATAATATAATATAATATAATATAATATAATATAATATAATATAATATAATACCGGGTCTTATATTAATTTTTGCTCCAAAAGACACGTTAGAGCTGATTGTCTGACTAGGTCTTATTTTTGGGGAAACATGGTAGAATAAATGATGAAAGGAATTCTTCAAGCTGAGGATAACAAAAAGGAAATTTGAAAATTCACAAATATGTGAAATAAAGCAACACACTCCTGAATAACCAATGGATCAAAGATGAAATCAACAAGGAAATAAAAAAAAAATATCTGAAACAAAGATGGCAACACAATATACCAAAATTTATGGGATGTAACAAAAGCGTGTCGAAAGGGGTAACTTGTAACGATAAACCTTGTGCAGTGTTTTTGGAAAAGTTTATTGGTTCAGCCATAACGGAAAGCTGTATGGAGGTTCCTCAAAAAATTAAAAATAGAACTATTATATGATCCATCAATTCCACTTCTGGGTATACATCTGAAGGAAATGAAATCACTATCTTGAAGATACAACTGTAGCTCAATGTTCACTGCAGAATTATTCACAATAGCCAAGACATGGAAACAATCTGAGTGTCCATCAATGAATCAATGGATAAAAAAATATGGTATATATACAATGAAATATTACTCAGCCATAAACATGGAAAGCATGCCTTTTAGGACAATAGGGCTGGACCTTGAGTGCAATATGCAAAGTGAAATGAATCAGACAGAGAAAGACAAATAGTGTATGTTCTCACTTATATGTGGAATCTAAAAAAAAACTGAACTCATGGAAATAGAGAGTAGAATGGTCGCTGCCTGGGGTTGGGGGTGGGTGAAATGGGGAGATGATGGCTAAAATGTACAAACTTCCAACTTTAAGATAATTAATTTCTGAGGCTCTAATGTACAGCATAGTGACTATAATTATTTTTTAATTAAAGTTTATTGGAGTGACAATTGTTAGTAAAGTTACATAGGTTTCAGGTGTACAATTCTGTAACATCAATACATCATCTATACATCATCTATATATCACATTGTGTGTCCACCAAGCATGCTGACTATAATTAACAATACTGCATTATATAGTTGAATGTTAAGAGAGTAAATTTTAAACACTATTCACCACACACACACATACACACAAATGGTAATCATGTGAGGGATGGAGGTGTTAACTAACTTCATTGTGGTAATCATTTCACAAATTCATAAAAGCACACAAATTATCCAAACTGACTCAAAAAAAATAGAAAATTTCAACAGATCCATGAATAGTAAAGGTACTGAATCAGTAATCAAAAACTTCACAACAAAGAAATGCCAGGACCAAATGGCTTCACTGAAGAATTCTACTAAACATTTAGAGAAGAATTAACACCAATCCTCAAACTTTTCAAAAAAAATAGATGAGGGAGTATTTCTTCATTAATTCTATGAAGCCAGCATTACCCTGATACCAAAGCCAGATAAAGATACCACAAGGAAAGAACATTAGAGACCAAAATCTCTTACGATTATAGATGTAAAATGCTCAACAAAATACTAGCACACCAAATCCAATAGTATAATAATAAAATTATACACCATGATCAAGTGGGATTTATCCCAGGAACGCAAGGGTAGTCAACATATGGAAGTTAATGAATGTAAAATACCACTTTAACAGAACAACAACAACAAAAATCCCCACATGATAACCTCATTTGATACAATAAAGGGCATATGTTAAAATCTGATACTCTTTAATGATAAAAACATTCAGAAAATTAGACAGAGAAGGGAACTTCTTAATATAATAAAGGCATTTATGAATCGTGTACCTGAAACCTAAGTAATTTTATTAACAATTAACACCCCAATAAACTTTAATAAAAAAAAAGTAAAGCCCATAA
This sequence comes from Rhinolophus ferrumequinum, assembly GCF_004115265.2. Taxonomy (NCBI): domain Eukaryota; kingdom Metazoa; phylum Chordata; class Mammalia; order Chiroptera; family Rhinolophidae; genus Rhinolophus; species Rhinolophus ferrumequinum. Next base: position 52,170,058 of record NC_046284.1, read on the forward strand.
CTAACATCATACTCAATAGTAAAACACTGAAAGCTCTCCCCCTAAGGTCAGGAACAAGACAAGCATGACCATTTTCACCACTGTTATTCAACATTCTTCGGAAAGTTCTAGCCACAGCAATAAGACAGGAAAAAGAAATAAAAGGTATCCAAATAGGAAAGGAAGAAAGAAAAGTATTTCTACTTATAGTGACATGATCCTATATATAGAAATTTCCAAAAAATCCACAAAAAAAGCCATTAGAGTTAATAAGCAAATTCAGCAAAGTTACAGATCAACACACAAAAATCAGTTATGTTTCTTTATACCAATGATGAATAATCTGGAAAGAAAACTAAGAAAGCAATTCTACTTAGAATTGTATCTAAAAGAATAAAACATGTATGAATACATTTAACCAAGGAAGTGAAAGACTTGCACACAAACTACATAATATTGCTAAAATAAATTAAAGATTTACATAAATTTACATAAATCTGTGTTCGTAGATTGGAAGACTTAATATTGTTGGGATGGCAATACCCCCAAAACAATCTATGGATTCAATGCAATCCCTATGAAAATCCCAATGGCATTTTTTTTGTATAAATGGAAAAGCTGATCCTAAAATTCATATAAAATTGAAAGGGACTCAGACTAACAAAAACAATCTTGAAAAAGACAAAGTTGGAGCACATACAGTTCCTGATTTCTAAACTTACTACAAAGCTATAGTAATCAAAACCCTGTGGTATTGGTATAAAGATATTCATAGAAATGAATGCAATGGAATTGAGAGTTTAGAAATAAACCAACATGTCTGGCCAATTGATTTTGACAAGGATGACAAGTCCATTTAATGGGGAAAGAATGGACTATTCAACAAAAGGTGCTCAGACAACTGGATTCCTATATGTAAAATATGAAGTTAGACCCTTTTCTCATACCATATACAAAAATTATCTCCAAATTGATCAATGACCTAGACCTAAGTTAAAACTACAAACCTCTTAGAAGAAAACAGGGGCAAATCTTCCTGGTCTTGGATTTGGCAATGGATTCTTAAATATGACACCAAAAGCACAAGCAACTAAAGAAAAAGATAGATAAATAGGACATCATAAAAATCAAAAACTTTTGTGTGTCAAAACACATCATGAACATTAAAAAAAAAACCTACAGAGGAAAAAAATATTTGTAAATTATGTAGCTGATAAATGACTTGTATCCAGAATACATCAAGAACCACTACAATGCAACAAGCAGAAGACAACCCAATTAAAAAATCAGCAAAGAACTTGAATAGACATTACTCCAAAGAAGGTATGTAAATGACCAATAAGCATATGAAAAAAATGCTCAATACCACAGTCATTAGGGAAATGCAAATCAAAATCACGATGAGATACCACTTCACACCTAAGATAGCTATTAAAAATGGAACATAAGTATTGGCGAGGATGTGGACAAACTGCAACCTTTGTATGTTGCTGGTAGAACTATAACAAGGTACAGCTTCTGTAAAAAACAGTTTGGCAGTTCCTCAAAAAGCTAAACATAGAATTACCATATGGCCCAGCAATTCTGCTTCTAGGTTTATTCAAAGAATTGAAAGCAGGGACTTGAACAAATACTTGTACATCAATGTTCATTATAGTATTATTCATAATAGTAAAAAAGTGGAACTAAATCAAGTGTCCATCAGCAGATAAATGGGTAAACAAAATGTGTGTGTGCACGCGTGCGTGCACAAACACACAATGGAATATTACTCAGACATTAAAAGGAATAAAGTTCTGATACATGCTTTACAACATGGATAAACTTTGAAAATGTTATGCTAAGTGATATAAACCAGACACAAAAGGATAAATATTGTACGATTCCACTTATAAGAAATATTTAGAATAGACATACGAGTAGTCATAGAGACAAAAAGTAGACTGGGGATTACTGAGGGTTGGAGGAAGGGGGGGATGGGGAGTTATTGCTTAATGGTTACCCAGCTTCTCTTTCAGATGATGAAAGTTTTTGAAATAGATAGTAGTGATGGCTGCACAACATTGTCAATGCAATTAACGTCACTGAATTGTACACTTAAAAATCATTAAAATGACAACTTTTATATTATACATATTTTACCACAGTTAAAAAAAATTCAAAAGCATGTTGAAAGTGATGGACCATGAATGCTTAGTTGAGTGGGGAATGGAGGTAAAGAAGGAAGTGGCCTACACAAAGGGAAGAAGCAGAAAAGATAAGGGACAGGTGTGTCTAACAACACACAAATTTAAGTTTGGGATGGGCAATGTACTTTACCAGATGCTGCGTAGGGGTACAGAGTTACAAAGTGTTCATATATGCTAGCTCCAGATTCAAACTGCAAAGGTTTGAATCTCAGCTTTGCTACTAACCAAATCAATGAGCTTGGTTTCTCAGCTTTCTCACATGTAAAATGTGGATAACGGTACCTAATCCATAGGAATGTTTTAGCAATTAAATGAGTTAATACAAGTAAAGTACATAGAATAGTATCTGGTACAGAGGAAGCAATTCAATAAATGTATAAATGTTAGTAATTATTGTAACTATACATAATAAATCGTTCAGGCATTGGAGTCAGACACTCTCAAACTCGAGCTTCCCCCTCTACGCTCACTGTTCCTAAACACAAGCTCCAACTTACTCATAAGGCTCCAAGGCATGGTATAAAGATACAAATGCTAGAATAGAGGCACAAATAAAAAAAACTCTGGAAATGCAGAAGGAGCTATTAATTCTAACATGGGGACAGGGAGGATAAGGGTGTCAGGGAAGACTTTGAAAGGACCTGGCAATTGAGCTGAGCCTAAAATAATGAATAGGTTTCCCACAGGCAGGAAAAGGGTTATAAAGGCATTACAGCATGAGTGAACAGCATGAAAAAATGCACAAAAGGATGTAAGTGCATGAAATAATCAAGAAATAGTCCAGTGTTGCTTGAATATAGGTTACTTGGTGGGATATAATGAGAAAAAAAATGGAAAGGTGCTGAAGGATACAGAGCTTTGAAAACCTTGCCAGGAATTTGGTGATATTTTATAGATGAATTCCCACTGAAAGCTCCTCTTTTAAAATTAAGGGCATGGTAAAAGGCCAGTGGGTGCTAATAGTCCAGCTGTGCTGGAAGATTACTTGCTTTACTTCATGGCAGGAAAGATGAGAAACCCACACTGATTTTTACCCCCAGGTAGCAACATTTTAAGACAAGTAATGTCTGGATCAGCCTTGATACTAAATGGGCTTGCCTGAGTTATTTTTCCAAGAAAGGAGATGAAACAAGAGATGAAGTTTTGACTTCAAACACACCCCAGGAACAATTTGGAAAATGACTCTGTCTCCCATAATTCTGACCCAAGAAGAGACCATCAGTTTCTTGTTTTGATACAAAGACCTGCATATCCCACACTCACCCTTCTCTTTAGCTGATGGAAAATTCTGTAGCCATCAACTGGTTGTGTGCTCCACAGGGCATTTGAGACACAGAATATTTCCAAAGGGTCTGGTCCAATTGTATTTTGAAGGCACCCAACTGTGAAAGCAGTAACCACAGCTAGAATTCCAGGCTATGGGAGTTCTGTGGATTAAAAAAACAAGTTATAAAGAACTTTTAAAATCATCAAAGTTGCAACTGCATGTTGCAAAAAGCTTATCTGCTTTTTTTTCACCCTTAATGCACAAGCGTGGCTAGTTGTCCTTCATTTTTAACTCCTAGATATATGAAATGTAAGTTCAGATCTAACCTTAATAGAAATTAAACTAGGGATAGCTGCTGAAACTAGGGGTACATGACACCTTTTTGAGATTTTTCAGTTTAGGCCTTCCCCCTAATATATAAAACGTTAAAAGAGAAAGTTCAATAGAAAGTCCAGTATTTGTACACTGATCCTAATATATGTATACATAAAATGCTAAGTGTTATACATAAAACGTTAAAAGAGAAAGTTCAATAGAAAGTCCAGTATTTGTACACTGATCCTAATATATGTATTTCCAAATTCTGGGCAGTAAAAGAGGCAGAGGGTGGAAGAGGCAGAGGTGACCCCAGATCCCAATCTATACTCTGGCATTCTATGCCTCAAACCCCCAGCCAGAAGTCTAAACAGGAGGAGCTGAGGTATAGACAATGTAGCTTCAGCTCTGTAAACTGTACAAATAAGTAGACAGGACAGTAGGATTAGGGGAATTCATTTCTTCCTAACCACACACTGCTAAAGGACTTTGGTATCCTGTGGCTGTCTCCCAGAGCTGAACTCTGACCAAAAAGGGTCGGTAAAAACAGGCGCTGCCACCAAAGACAGGTGCAAATCACCAAGGCCAAAGCATTGGTCAGCAAATAAAAGCAAAGATGAGAGTAAAGTCACTGAGGCAGGACAAATGAGACTATCCATGAAGCAGTTTCTGTAGTTGGTCTCCAGAAGGATCCTCCTCTGAGGCCCAGGACTATCAGGGGAGGGAGCCTCAGATGAAGCAGTAAACCTGGTACTTCTAGATGGGGTAGCTGGATGTTGAGGGCATAGTGAGGCTAGGTTGTTTTAGAACCACACTTAACGTGGCTTTGTTGAATGGGGGTGAGAATCAGGAATCCTCTTGGGGGTTAACAAGTTTAAGGTATCCTGATGAGATATCCTATATGAAAGGCTGAGCACAACTTCTGGAACTCAGATCGGAATGGAAGTGTCTGGGTTCCCTTTTTCCCAAGACTGTGTCTTCATCCCCTTCTCCAGATCTGTCCAGATATCAACTAGTAGCATAGTCATGTCTTCTTGTAAACAGAGTGATTCTACTCTTTGAACATGAAACTAAAGGATCTGTCAATGTGAACTTGTTTTGTTTATAACTCCATACAGACAGTGCTGTTTGTCATCTTTGTGTTGTTTGTGCTTATTCCTCGAATTAGACTTCAACTGAAGAACTAGGACACTGTTTTCACCAGTTTTAGCATGCAACTTTATTAACATGTAAATGGAGTCTCAAATGAATACATTTATGTCAATATAAAGCACAGAAGAATGAATAGCTTACTCAGGATGAGTAGTTTCATTATCAGGTCATGTTATTACAAAAATACTAAAATTATCTCAATTTATATAGCACAATAAAAATCAACAAATATTCAAGCTCTCAAGACCATTTGGTATCCATAAAATTGCCTCCTTCAATCAACACAGATGACATAAATATAATAACTTACAATATGCACTGGATTCATATTACAACACCAAAAATTGTTCAAGGCTTTGTGAGAACATTCGGTTATTCAGAGTTTGAGTATTAATCGTGTAACTTTATCTCTCACCTCAGGATCACTGTGCTCTGCTAAGTCTTGGAGTTTCTGACCAAACTCTTTTGCTTCCTGGAATATGGAAATAAGCTCAGATTTAGTGAACTCTTCCTTGGTAAATAGCTTCACCTTCTTTTTGAATTGGAAATTTATATTCTCAAATATTTCAATGATATTAAGAATATTGGCCTTTGACTCATTCTTATTAAAAGGTGCAACCAATGATGACAGTACTTTGGCACTGATCAGTTCTCTTGTATTGGCTTGATTTTTAGACAAGCGCAAAAATACTTTTAAAACATAAAACTTGGTTTTGACACTTCCCTTGTTTAACAAGGTGAGGAAATCTGGAATATAATTGGCAATTGTATGGTGATCCTCAAATTTCACACTCAAATGCTCTAATAATTTTAGTCCAGCAAGTTGCACAGGGGAGTTCAAAGGATAAGTGATTATGTCCTTACAAACCTGATGTATGTGTGACTCTCCTGTTTTTGATTCTTCAGAAGACTCAGAATTATCATCCACCATATTTAAAGCTTTAGGGTGTTCTTTAACGTTGGGATTATTGACCAAGTTTTCAATCATGACAGTAATACCTACATCATGAATTATATCTTGGGTAAATGGATAAGCAGGACTGATTCCCATTATCATCTTAGCTATTTCGTGAATGAAAGGATCCTTAGTTAACTTAAGTAGGGCAACTAATTTATCGAACTCTTTAGGTTCTAAACTAAAGACACGTGATTTGCAGCGGCAGGCTTTTGGATTGGGCCCATACTTTTCCCTATACCTAACCTGTTCTTTGATCTCAGCTAAGGTCTGGAAGTAAGGCCCATTATAGGGTGGGATCTTGGTCAGAGGCCGAATCCCCAGAGGAGTTTCAATCAAGGTCTCAACCAGAGTCCAATTCCCTTCTGGCGGCAAGGATTGCTCCTCTCCCTCTATTGGGACTAGGACACTATACCTGGCCCTTGACCATGCTGCTGCTTTTTGCTTTATAGTAAGTTCGGGTTTGGGTGTGGGCTCAGGCTTTTCCTGGATCTTAGGTGGAGGCTTATAGACTTGATAAGGGGTCTCTTCCTCAGGCCAGAACCAGGACCCTAAACTAGGCTCTTCTCCAGTCCAAAACCAGGAGCAGATACTTTCTTCATTCTCATCACTAGACTCGATTGTAATATCAGCTCTGTCCCCAGTACGGAACTTGATGCTGGCCTCTCTCCTTCTCTGGGGCCTAGATCCAATACTGGCCTTATTATCAGCTTTGGCAAAGGACCTGATATTGGTTTCACTTCCAGCATCAGCCTTGACTTCACACTTGGTCACAGCACTGACCCTTGATGTAGGGATGGCCTTTGAATTGTTATGAGGCACTATACCAGGTTCTGCCAGAGGTTTTGCCTTAGTTTCAGCCATGATTCTAGTTTTAGTCTTAGCTTCCATCTTGCTCACTTCCCTTATCATAGCCATGGCCTCAGTGTAGGTCACTGTTTGTGTCCTCGTCACTGCTACATCCCAAGCATTGGCCTGGATCACTGGTCCTGTTTTCAGTTCTCCCTCAGCCAGTGCCTTGGTCTGGATCTTAGCCTTGGTTCTAGTGTTGGCAGGGCCACTGATTCCAGCTTTCAGGCCAGCTCCAGCCCCTCCTCTGCCCTTGCCTTAACCTTGGAGCCAGTAATGAACCAAATTAAAAGCAAGGTCAATTTATATACCCCACCCATCACAGTCTTGGCCCAAGGTCTGTTCCAGTTTGGTGTTTTCATACAAAGTCCAGTAGTCACTCAGCCCCCTTTCCAACTACAGGCTCTGCCAATGATATAAACAACGTGCAGAGGAAGGTCACTCGGGGAAGGGAAGGATGGCTGTGTGCCTGAGCACAGCCCTGTGGAGGGCGGTGATCTTCAGCCACTTCAAGGCCACCAGATCTGCCACTGAAGTTGGACCTAGGGGTAGAGGAAGGAAATGGGGCTTTGAGTCTCTTCCATTTTTTTTCCTCATTTTGATTATCACAGAGAGACAAGAGAGTATGGAAATTCAGTGCTAAGTGGAAGAAGTACATAATTAGCAATCTCTCCCTTAATTTTATATTCCTTACAACAGCGGTGCTACTTATCTTCTTTCCAGACACAAAACAGGAGTGTGGAGAATGCGAAAACTGGATGGGAGTGAAAGAGACTGAGGAATCCCTAGACTTGCTCTTTATTCCTAATGGACCCAAGCAGAACTTGACTACCTCATCCTATAGGATTACTGAGGAAGTCTCTACACCCATAGCAGCCTGCACTGATCCTCCTTTCCTTGCTTCCAATGATGACAAGCCCTACAGCACAACTACAGGGCAGATCTATGAAGAAATAAACAAACAGGAGGTTATGGAAACTGATCTATTGGTAGACACCTTGGTCCCTGTTCCCTATATTTATAGTTTGTCTAGTGTTTCCCTCCTCCACCTCCCCATTGCCCCACTTCAGGGCTGCTCCTCTTCCTCTCTGCTGCCCACATTTTTCTCTTCAGTTACTGTCTTGCCATTTCCTTACAAAACTGGGCTAGGGTGAAGCATACAGATAGGACAATCAAGTGGGAAGTGAGAAGAACAGATATTACTCTTCTATACCCCCAATGCTTATGAAGACTCCCAAGTAAATCAGCAGGGGACAGAACAGGGATTAGGAAATCGGCAAGGGATATAATTCTCTAGTTTCAATCATTCCCTGTCCCTCTACCTTCACACCAATCATAACATACACAGGGCAGGCATTTTTCTTCATCATTTCCTGGCTTCAAGTTGGGTTACCATTTATAAACCTGCACATCAACTGAGAGTTCAACAGAACTAGAGAACACAGAGATTCACAAACCCAGAGATAAATAAATAGAGACACAGGAGACAATGGAGACTGAGTCCTTGGTAAAGAGAGCAGCACCTAGGACACTGATCCCTTTTGGATATGGATACCTGTTGGCCAAAATTTTCTACCTCCCTTTCACCCCAATCTCCAATCTCCTCTGCTCCATTCCCACAGTCTGCCCATTCCCCTACAGAGACAACTCAAACATCTCTGCATGTTAGTGGTGGTGTCAGTATGGATGGAATGCTCAGACAAGCCATAGAAATTGGCTGGGAAATCAATGAAAAGTATCATTTACAAATTTCATCTAAGTTCTTATGTTTCCTTACTCTCCCCAAAGCCTATTATTTTCTGCAGTACAACGGGAGTATAACGGGACTGTTTGGAAAGCTGGCGTAAAAGAGATCTGGAGTTTTCCCTAGACCCCTACCTGCTCTAGTCTTAGCCATCTACCACCTCCAAGCAGTGTCCACTCTACAAAAATTAGGCTGATATTCTTTTTCTTATCCCCTCCCTTTGATGTCCGCTGCCCCCTACAAACCCTTACAGAGCGTGGAGTACTAAAATCTTCGGAGCAGACCTACACATATACACAAGATACATACCCAAAAACCAAATGAAAAGACAGTGGGAGAGACTTGGTTATTAGTAGTCAGACTCTAAACCAGGACATGAGACCCTTTTCTATTAATAATTCAGGGCCTTGATTATCAAACACTTAAACCAGCTTTCACACTCTCTCCCTCCTAGGGCTCCCCAGGCAATCGTTCTCACAGAGAGCAGCAGATCCTCCTCCTACTATATAATTCGCCATTTCTCCCATAGAAGCTGCTATTGCACTCCTTTTCCTTCCCAAACATGGTAGGAGGTGGGGCGAAGGTCTGGAAATCAAGCTAGCAATAGACAGACATTTATCATTGTGTGTCACTCAAATTTACCTCCGTCGGTCTCTCTCACCGCCCGCGCACCCCATGACCAGGTCACATATCCCACATTCATCTCTGATACTCATATCCACCCTCCCAAACGACGTCCGCCTTCTCACTGACCTGTTCTGCTTTGATCAGGGGCAGTTTTCTCATTTCATTGCCTCAAGGAGTGCCGTGCCCTATAGAAAAAGGGATAGACAGTCAGATGGACACAAGGACACGAGACAATGGCGGCGACTGTGTTTGGGGATTGGCCTGGCACCTGTGGCGAGATACCTACTTTATCAGATTAAGGGCCATAATTACAAACAATCGTCACTTTTTGCTGTTCCCTTTTCCTTCCCGTACCCAGGTCTCTCAGGGACCCGCTCCTAATGACTAAATTAACAGCTACCTTTTTCCGCAGACTCTGCCTTGCCACGTCCCCAATCCCAAAATCGACTGCGGGAGGAGCTAGTGTAGTTTAAGGGGATCCGGCCTGAAGGACGCGGACTGATACCAAGCTCTGCAGAGCGCGACTTCTCCCTTAGTCGGTGAGCTATGCCCCGCCCACCCTGGCTGTTTTGGTATTGGAATGGGCAGGGGCGGAATCTGGATATAAACACAGCAGAGCTGGATGGAGAGAAGCAGGCTTACATTAAATGGTGTCGGTAATATTTCCCCTCTTTTAGGAGCTGCTACATTTTCCCCCACGAACTACAATGTACGCGGCTTTCAGGCGGTGGTGTCAGTGAATTAGCCGTAGCCTCACGAGGCGGACGGATACCAAAGTGTCGTATATACACATTCACAGCACCAAAACCCTAAGCCCTAAACCCGCCGAAATGGTTGGGTTGGAGGAGGGGGCCGAAACAAGAAGGTTGAGAGAGAGGCTGGAGACTGAGACAGGAGGATGAATTCTAACCTGTTCCAAAAACTGTGTGCCGCTCTATGAGAGAAGCCCCGCCAAGCCGCACCTCCAAGTACTCAATTTTCTACGGGAAATGGGGAGGGGCGGGGCAGGGCGTCTTGAAAGCTCCTCTGGTCTGATACGTTTATCAGTATTAAACACCTTAGTCTTTTCTTGTTCCTCTCCTCTAAGTTTCTCGCCCTATTGCCTACCAAATTTCCTGCACAGAAATAGTCTAAGATAAAGGTGGGATACGGATATATGGAAAGTAGAAATGGACAGAGAGAAGCATATAAATACCAAAATATCCTCGTGTGTACATGGCCCATTCTTATGCCCTGCCTCTCCTCCTGATGCCCACGATATTTTTTGCAGGGGCCTGAGTGTGGGGATGAGGAAAATAATTCTGTACTCATGGAAGAGGATTAACACTCAAATAACTTTGTGGCTGTACTACCACCAACCCCCGACCCGCCCCACATCGCATAGTTTACTTATTTGTCACCTAAAGTGGAACAGAGTTAAGTACCTACTGAAATGAGAATGGATTAAATGCCAAACTATCCCTTTATCCCATTGTGGGCCCCTTCTAGGCCTGACCCACTCACCATATCTTCCGCTGGATAGAGGAATTGTCAGGAAAGCAGGCTGAGAGAGGAAAGGAAGTTTAAGGTCAGACTGCTTTGGATGTTCATGGGTGGCGTTCCCAAGTTCTTTTTTCATTGTTCATGGGGCCACAGAGGGGAGGAAGGTGGGAGGGGGCTCCAATGGAGGTCTCACCACTGACCCTCCTCTATAGGAGGGCAGACCTAGACCTTTAACCTGAGGAACCAATCCACTGCCCTGAGCCCAGAATAATTCTTTCTGCCACACAGCTTTTATTCTCACTCAACATTTGCCATTTTGCTGTCCCCACAGTTGCCCCCAAAAGAGGACATTTCGCTTTCAGGACCTGCAGCAGGTCATACAATCCTCCCTCTCTGTCGCTTCACAGCCAAGTGTCAAGCATCAGGTTGGTTGGGTTCTGACTCCTTTTCCACTGCCCTCTCTAAGGAAAGGGACACTACCCTCACACTGCTCAAGGAAGATACCAGCTGTTCTCCTGACTCCTTTTCTCTCACCACCTACATCCTGCCTAATGATTGCACATGCTCTTTCCTCCTGAATATATAAAATTTTTGACCTTTCATTTCAAGGAGTAGCAGGAGGGAGTTCGAATTAGACTAAGTTCCATGAAGGAAGAGCCCCTTAATCTTGTTCACCACAGTTTCCTTAGTGCAACACATAGAAGATAAAGGAGTCAATCAATAGTTGAAGGAAGTGAGCAGCCATTGAGTCATGAGAATTCCATGGACCTTCTATTGGTTGCAGATCAATACCTATTTATAGATGTGTCTTTGTCCTTGAAGTCTGTAACCCCAGGCCTTAGCCTAGAGTCTGCCTTGCTGGAGATGCTCTCTATATCATTTGTCAATGAAGGAGGGAAGCAAAGAATTTTTAAAAATGTATTTTGGAAAGACACCTGGGGTATTTTAATGTCTCATATTGTAATGAACATTTTGGGGGAAACATGTAATTGGATGTGATATTAGTGATTTGTTAGTTTTTTTCTTTTTCTGTCTTATATTCATGCTTAAAACTATGCCCTACTAAGCTTCTTAATATACAGCAAATCCCTATGAATTCATAAAGAAAAGACCAATGACCAACAGTCTCACAGAAAAATAGGCAATATATGAACGGATTGTTCATAAAAAACACAAATCAATGATTTTTACTTTTTTTTCAATTAAAGTTTACTGGGGTGACAATTGTTAGTAAAGTTACATAGACTTCAATTCTGTTTTATATCATCTATAAATCCTATTGTGTGTTCACCATCCAGAATCAGTTCTCCTTCCATCACGATATATTTGATCCCCTTTACCCTCATCTACCACACCCCTCCCCCCTTACCCTCTGGTAATCACTAAACTATTGTCTGTCTCTATGAGTTTTTGTTTCTCATTTGTTTGTCTTGTTCTTTTGTTGTTTTTGGTTTATATACCACATATCAGTGAAATCATATGGTTCTCAGCTTTTTCTGTCTGACTTCTTTCACATAGCATTATAATCTCAAGATCCATCCATGTTGTCACAAATGGTCCTATTTCATCTTTTCTGACCACCGAACAGTATTCCATTGTGTATATATACCATAACTTCTTTATCCATTCACCTATCGAAGGACATTTTGCTTGTTTCCATGTCTTGGCCACTGTAAACAAAGCTGCAATGAACATTGGAGCACATGTGTCTTTATGGATAAATGTTTTCAGATTTTTTTGGTAGATACCCAGGAGAGGGATTGCTGGGTTATATGGTAATTCTATTCGTAATTTTTTGAGGAACCTGCACACTGCAGATTGCTTTGGGTAATATGGCCATTTAAACTATGTTGATTCTTCCAATCCATGAGCACGGAATGTCTTTCCATTTCTTTGTGTCTTCTTCAATTTCTTTTAAAAATGTCTTATAGTTTTCAGCATGTAGGTCTTTCACATCCTTGGTTAAATTAATTCCTAGGTATTTTATTCTATTTGCTCCAATTGCAAAAGGAATTGTTTTTTGTATTTCTTTTTCTGAGATTTCATTGTTAGTATATAGGAATGCAATGGACTTTTGTACGTTGATTTTGTAGCCAGCAAATTTACTGTATTCGTTGATTGTTTCTAATAGCTTTTTGGTGGAATCTTTAGGGTTTTCTATATATAGCATCATGTCATCTACAAAGAGTGACAATTTAAGATCTTCATTCCCAATTTGGATGCCTTTTATCTCTTTTGTTTGCCTGATTGCTCTGGCAAAGACTTCCAACACCATGTTGAAAAGCAGAGGTGATAGGGACAGCCCTGTCGTGTTCCTGAATGTAGAGCCAAGGGATTCAGTTTTTCACCATTAATTATGAGATTAGCTGAGGGCTTGTCATATATGGCCTTTATTATGTTAAGGTATTTTCCTTCTATACCTATTTTATTAAGTGTTTTAATCATAAATAGATGTTGTATTTTGTCAAATGCTTTTTCTGCATCAATTAATAAAATCATATGATTTTTGTCCTTTATTTTCTTTATGCGATGTATCACATTGATGGATTTGCGGATGTTGAATCATCCTTGTGCCCCGGGGATGAACCCCACTTGGTCGTGATGAGTAATCTTATTAATGCATTGTTGTATTCAATTTGCTAGAATTTTGTTTAGGATTTTTGCATCTGTATTCATCAGAGATATTGGTCTGCAGTTTTATTTTTTTGTGTTGTCCTTACCAGGTTTTGGTATCAGGGTACTGTAGGCCTCATAAAATGAGTTAGGCAGTACTGTCACTTCTTCAATTTTTTGGAAGAGTTTGAGCAGGCTTGGTATTAGATCCTCTTTGAAGGTTTGGTAGAATTCACCAGTGAAGCCATGTGGTCCCGGACTTTTGCTTTTGGGCAGGTTTTGGATGACTGATTCAATTTTGTTACTGGTGATCGGTCTGTTTAGATTTTCCAGTTCTTCATGGTTCAGCCTAGGAAGGCTATATGTTTCTAAGAACTTGTCCATTTCTTCTAGGTGATTGAATTTGGTGGCATATAGGCCATCACAGTATTTTTGGATCATCCTTTGTATTTCTGTGGTGTCCGTGGTAACTTCCCCTTTCTCATTTCTGATTTTGTTAATTAGTGTCTTCTCTCTTTTTATCTTAGTGAGTCTAGCCAAGGGTTTGTCAATTTTGTTAATCTTTTCAAAGAACCAGCTCTTTGTGACATTAATTTTTTCTATTGTCTTTTTGTTCTCTATTTCATTTAGTTCTGCTCTGATTTTTGTTATTTCCTTTCTTCTGCTGACCTTGGGTTTCATTTGTTCTTCTTTTTTCTAGTTCTTTAAGGTGTAACATGAGGTTATTTATTTGGGATTTTTCTTGTTTCTTGAGATAGGCCTGTAATGATATAAATTTCCCTCTTAAAACTGCTTTCGCTGCATCCCCAAAATTTTGGTAGGATGTATTTTCATTGTCATTTGTTTCTATGTATCTTTTGATATCTCGTCTAATTTCTTCTTTGACCTGGTCGTTCTTTAAAAGTATGTTGTTTAATCTCCACATATTTGTGTTTTTTCCTGCTTTCTTTTTGCAGTTGATATCCAATTTCAAAGCCTTGTGATCAGAGAATATGCTTGGTATGATTTCGATCCTCTTAAATTTGCTGAGGCTGATTTTATGTCCCAATATATGGTCTATCTTTGAGAATGTTCCATGTACACTAGAAAAGCATGTATAGTCTGATGTTTTAGGATGAAGTGCTCCATAAATGTCAATTATGTCCATTTCATCTAATGTGTCATTTAGGGCTGCTATTTCATTATTTATTTTCTGTTTGGATGATCTATCCATAGCTGTCAGTGATGTATTTAAGTCCCCTAGTATAATTGTGTTTTGGTCAATTTCTCCCTTTAGTTCTGTTAGTAGTTACTTGGTATATTTCAGTGCTCCCTGATTGGGGGCATAAATATTGATGACTGTTATGTCTTCTTGTTGTATAGTCCCCTTTACCATTATGAAATGTCCATCTTTGTCTCTTGTTATCTTTTTCACCCTGAAGTCTGTTTCATCTGATATCATTATGGCTACACCTGATTTTCTCTGGGTACCATTTGCTTTGAGTGTCAATTTCCACCCTTTCACTTTGAGTCTATGCTTGTCCTTGTAGCTGAGATGTGTCTCTTGGAGACAGCATATGGTTGGGTTTAGTTTTTTGATTCAGTTTGCTACTCTGTGCCTTTTTATTGATGAGTTCCGTCCACTTACATTTAAGGTGATTATTGATATGTGAGGATTTCCTGTCATTCTATCTTTAGTTTTCTGGTAAGGCTGTGTCTCCATTGTTCCTTTGCCTTTTTGTTGTTGTCTATTATTTCTGTGTTGTGGTATTCTATGGTGTTTCCCTCTGTTTCTTCTTTTATTACAGTATATATGTCAATTCTGGATTTTTCTTGAGTGGTTACCCGTAAGTTGAAGTAAAAGAAATTTTGATATTTAGAATATTCCATATTCTTCAGCATGCTTACTTTCTCCATTCCCATGTTCCTGTTCATGCCTTTACTCTCACCCCCCCTTCTTTTTTCTTTGTTTTTTTTTTTTTTATTAGTTTCAGGTGCACAAGACAAAGTAATACTTAGACGTTTATTGGTTATATCCCTCACACTGTGTGATCCTTCCTCCCTTCATCCACTATCCCTCTGACATCGCACAGAGCCATTACATTTACTCTCTCCCTTTTTATGTTTTGGTTGCCAGATATTGTACCTGTTCACGGTGGTCAAATAGCCTCCTTTAGTATTTCTTGTAGTGCAGGTCATGTAATAGAAAATTCCCTCAGCTTCTGTATGTCTGGAAAGGTCTTTATTCCTCTTTCATATCTAAAGGATATCTTTACTGGATATATTATTGTGGGCTCATAATTTCTCTCTTTCGATAGTTTCAATATTTGGTTCCACTCCCTCCTGGCTTTTAAAGTTTTTGCTGAAAAATCTGATGATAATCTAATGGGCTTTCCTTTGTAGGTTACCGTCTTCTTTTCCCTGGCTGCCTTGAGGATTCTTTCTTTGTTGTTGATTTTAGACAGCTTCAATACAATGTGCCTTGGAGAAGGCCTGTTGGGATTGAGGTAATTAGGTGTTCTATTTGCTTCTTGGATTCGAGGATCCAATTCTGTCCACAAGTTTGGGAAGTTCTCATCGACAATTTGTTTGAATATATTCTCTGTTCCCTTCTCTCCTTCTTCCCCTTCTGGTATGCCCATTATTCCTTTATTTATTTTTTTTTTAAATTAGTTTCAGGTACCCAAAACAATGTAATAGTTAGACATTTATCATGTATATCCCTCACACTGTGTCAACCCCCCTCCCACATCCAGTATCCCTCTGACATCGCACACGGCCATTACATTTCCACTTCTCTATTCCTAATGCTGTACTCTGCGTCTTGTAACTATATATATATATATATATTATATATATATATATATATATATATATATATATATATATATATATATATATATATACACACATATATGTATAAACTTGTAGTTGACATTCATTATTGTTCAGCTTCATCTTCAGGTGTACAGTGCAGTGATCAGGCATCTGTATTATTCTTATATTGGTCTTTGTGATGGAGTCAGAAAGTTCTTGTAGCGTTCTTTCATTTCTTTTAAGTCTCAAGTCTCTTTCTTCTTCCATCTGTATAATTTCCAGTTTTCTATCTTTGATGTCACCGATTCTTTCCTCCATCTGGTCAACTCTACTACCTATGTGGGCTATTTCATTCTTCATTTATTCTATTGAGTTCTTAATCTCCAGAAATTCTATTTCGTTCTTTTTGAAAATTTCAATCTCTTTCGTAAAATGTTCATTTTGATTCTGTTTCTGAGTTCATTACACTGCCTGTCTGTGTTTTCTTGCATCTCGTTGAGTTTTTTCAGAACTGCAATCTTGAATTCTCTGCCATTTAAATCACATATTTCCATATATTTAAGTTCATTTTCTGGAGACTTTTCATATTGTATCTGAGCTGTCTTGTTACCTTGGTTATTCATGGCAATTAATGATTTATTATTTCTTTTCCTAGACATCTGCAGGAGTGGTTTCTGCAACAGGCTGATAGGAAGATGTCTTTCTTTTGTTTTCCAGTAGGTGTTTGTAGAATGTTTTATTTTCTTCCCTACTGAAGCCTTTTATTCTGTCTCACACTGTGGTGTTATGTTCTGTCTGCACTATTCCAGCTTCTCACACAATGGGGGGATTCCCTGGAAGGCGGGCTTCTCCTCTATGAACAGTTCGCCTGGGTCATAGGGCACCGTGTCCATGTGGGGATGCAGAGAGCTTTTGAATTTCCAAAGCTCTTCTTGCACCAGATTCAGAGTCCGCGTGTTTCAGCAGTTCTGTTTAATCCTGCAGGGATCCATACAGATAAGTGGGAACAGGGGCGGGGTGGGTTGTGAGAGGTGGCTCAGAGCAATGGCATCGACCACCACCACAGCCAGTCTTGTTTCCACGGTTCCCTCCCCTTTGCCAGAACTAGTTGGGTTGCGAGTCCGTGTCTATGGACCACAGTTCTCAGAACTACAAATATTCTGTTCTTCATATCTGACACTGCTACTGTTCTGCTTCTAGCTCTTGGCAGGTGGGGACAGGGTGAGCTCTGGGAGGGTAAGGAGGGGGTGGCTAGGCTCAGTGCCTAAGGCTTCCATTCTCTGCTCAGCAGTGAGGGCTTAAACCACCGTTTTCAGCCTTCCTCCCTCAACTTTGCGCCAAGGTCTCTGCCGTGAGCGTTCAGTTCAGTCATGTTATATGCTGTCCCCTCAGCCCTGTGGGCCAGAAACAGAGCCTTAGCAGTCCGAGTTCTTTCCTCTCCCAGAACTGCGATAGTTCTGGGATGTGGTCAGCTCAGAGCACCGAACTAGGTATGCATCCTGGGCCCGCGTGGCTCCATCTCCGCACTTCTCCCTTCCCTCCTCCCCTGCTGGCACAATTTTCCCACCTTTAGGTGAATTCAGTAGTGAGCCTCTTCATCTTTTCTGTCTGCTGTGCAGGGAGTCCTTTGTGGAGTTATAGTTGTTCAATTTGTTGTAAATTCCAGGGAAGATTTCCAGAGGCTCACCTCATGCTGCCATTTTTATGACGTCACCCAACGTTGCTTAAATGTTTGAGAAAAAGTTTCATCTCACCGATAATAACAGAAGTGCAAATTATAATTACAATGATATATTGTTTCTCATCTATCATATTGGCAAAGAACAAAAAATTTGAAAAAAAATTGTATTAGTAAAGAGGTGGGAAAACTAGGATTCTTATACATTGTTACTGGGAATATATATTGTTACACTCTTTATGAAGGTTATTTGGCAATATTTATCAAAGTACAAATGCACAAAGCCATTAAGCAGCAATTGTACTTTAAGGATCTAAGCTAAAGTAATATTTTGAGATTGCAAAATGCTGTGTATACGAGGCTATTCTCTACAGAATATTTTTAATAGTGAATGATTAGAAAGACTCTAATCATTGATGGGGCAGGTTAAATAAATTATGGTGTATCTCAATGAAATATTCAGCTGTTAAAAAGAAAGAGCAGGTATACGAAGGTCTGACAATTAAGTTCACGAACTTGTTGCAACGATGTTGCTAACCTTTCTTGATATCAGAGGGATTATTTATTATGAGCTTGTACCAACCGGACAAACAGTTAACCAAGTTTACTCTTTGGAAGTGCTGAAAAGGCTGCGAGAACAAGTTAGACAACCTGAACTTTTCGCCAACAATTCATGGCTTTTGCATCACGACAATGCACAGCTCTCACAGCACTGTCTGTGAGGGAGTTTTTAGCCATTAAACAAATAACTGTATTGGAACACCCTCCCTAGTCACCTGATCTGGTCTCCAATGACTTCTTTCTTTACCTGAAAATAAAGGAAATATTGAAAGAAAGCCATTTTGATGCATTCAGGACATCAAGATTAATACGACGACAGCTCTGATGGCTATTCCAGAAAGAGTTCCAAAATTGCTTTGAAGGGTGGAGTAGGCGATGGCTTCAATACATAGCTTCCTAAAGGGAGTACTTTGAAGGTGACCATAGTGATATTCAGCAATGTGGTATGTAGCACTTTTTCTAGGATGAGTTCTTGAACTTAATCATCAGACCCTGTGTGTGTGTATATATATATGTGTATATATATATGTATGTGTATATATACACATATATATATATATATACTGATATGGAATGATCTCCAAAACACATTTCAGGTGAAGAAGGCAAGGTGAAGAACAATGTTTAGTGTGCTTTCATTTACTTAATAATACTTTATTACATATATCTAGATATTGAATATCTCTGTTAATATCAACAAGTAACTGGCAGCCTTTTTTGAAGACTAACCAATTGGCAAAGATGGAAAGGAGACTTGGAGACTTATGTGTATGAACTTTTGTGCTTTTTGATTTTGAAGCTCATGTTTGTATTAAGTATCTACATATAAATTTCAATTTAATGCCTTAGAATCAAAGGATATTTTAAACGTTTATACCACATGTTTTTTTTTTTTCCATTATTTTTTCTTTTATTATAGTTTATTTGAATTTCCTAAAGTAACTTCTTTTTTTTTTTTTTATTTTTTAATTTATTGGGGTGACAATTGTTAGTAGAATTACATAGATTTCAGTTGTGCAATTCTGAATCACATCATCCATAAATCACACTGTGTGTTCACCACCCAGAGTCAGCTCCCCTTCCATCACCGTACATTTGATCCCCCTCACCCTCATCCCCCACCCCCCAACCCCCTTACGCTCTGGTAACCACCAAATTACGTTCCCCAGATTAATTTTCAAACCCCGTGGCCATCCTGTGGTCACCGACTGCCCTCCAATCCCCTCACCCTCCCCCCCACCCCCCACTCCCCCCGCCCATCTAGCAACCCTCAGTTTTTCCTCATTGTCTCCCAAACAGTTTCTGATTAGTTCATTCACTTATTCTTTTCTTTAGAATCCGCATGTTTTTAGAAATGCTCCAACTCCTGGACTCCAAGCTGGGCCACCATTTAGTGAAGACAGTGAGAGAGGCCCTGTTGTTGGAATATTTCTAATTATGCAATGGCATTAATGAGGGTACAAGCATCATTACTATCTAGCTCCAGAACACTTTTATCACCCCAGAAGGAGACCCTATATCTATTGAGCAGTCATGCTCTATTTCCCCTTTGCTCCAGCCCCTTGAAGACACTAATCTGCTTTCTATATCTATAGATTTTCATTTTCTGAATGTTTCATATAAATGGACTCATACAATATGTGGTCCTTTGTGATTTACTTCATTCACTTAACGTAATGTATTAAAGGTTCCTACATGTTGTATTAGGCAGCCCTGGCTAAGCCCCTTTGTGCCAGGTCCCATACCTGCTTCTGCAGGCCTCCAGGTAGAACATCTGATTGAGTCACACAGTCTCTAAAGGCCAATATCCCTGGAAGCAACGTGTATCCCTTTTCATCAGAATTTATTGACAAACTATCTATGAGTCAAGCCTGATGTATCTGCTAGAGACTGCCAGGGTGAATGGGGGAGTTGTGGGTTAGAGAGCGCAAGGGCTTTCATTCCTGGACCCATTAGCTCATGGTTGGGCAGGGGAAGAGTGATCCAAGACACACAACATACAATGTGTAACATCACTCTTTATTATGAAAATAAATAGCAATCATGAGTGGAGAAAATAAACCGAACAACTGACCCTCACTTAGTTAGATAACTTCAGCTTCTCCATCAGCCAGGCCTCCAACCCCAGTCATGGGTATGGCCTTAGGCTGGAGAAAAGAGAAACCAAGACGATGTAGATAAAGACAAAGATGACATCCAAGGACTGTTTTTAGGGGATTTGTTTGAAGGCCTCCACTGGGATCTGGCTATTGGTCTGGAGGGGAGAAGTCGGGATGTCAGAAGAGCCAGTTCTCTGAGTTTCATTCCCAGGGCACTAGCCTCCACCTTCGTGGCCTTTCCAAAGACCCATAAACATCCATCTTTAACCCACTTGATATCCAGCCCTCACCTTAAACATAGTGAAGATGTGATCTGCTGTGGTTTAGTTCTATTCTTTGTCCTGAGGGCACCTGGATTGGAAGAACAGGTTATCTCCATTAGTGCCACAGTACAGACATGCTGACCATGTCACCACTATGCCACCGCTAAATCTATACCACTTTTTTGCTGGGACACATGTACCAGAATGAACACTATGTGTAATAAGGAAGAAAGACCTGTTAAAAACCAAAACGTCTATTACTAGCATTCATGACCACTAGAATTCAAAACATAAAAATAGAAATGTTCAAAAGAACAAGGGAGTTTAATGTTTATTGATAAAGAAAGATGTTCAAGACAATAACAAATGGAAATTTTAAAATACAATTTTCCAGTCATTTGTAAATTGGGTTATAATGCACATACTATAGCATTCATCATTTAAGGTGAAACAATCATAATTCAGTGGTTTTCTAGTTTATTCACAAGATTTTGCAATCATCAAATTTCAAATTCTAATATCAAAACATTTTTATCACCTTAAATACAACTCCTTACCCATTAGTAGTCGTTCCCTTTTCCCCCCTTTCTGAGATCCTTATGACCATACCTGCTATCTGTCTCTATAAATTTGTCTCTTTGGGCGTTTCACATAAATGGACTCATATAAAGGAAAGAGGTGGGGAGAGAAATCGAAAAAAATGCAAAAACAAAACAAAACACAACCAAACAAACAAATTAATAAGTGGTCTCATATAATGTGCCTGGCTTCTTTCACTTAGCATAATAGTTTCAAGGTTCATCCGTGTTATCACAGGTATCAGAACTTCATTCTATTGTTAAATATTGTTAAGTAATAAAATGTGGTATAGATATACCACATTTTATTTATCCATTAATAAATTGATAGACATTTAGGTTGTTTCCATTTTTGGCTATTAAGAATAATGATGCTATGGATATTCGCATACAAGTTTTTGTGTGAACATATATTTTCAACTATCTTGATATATATATCCAAGAATGCAATTGCTGGGTCATATGGTAAATGCATGTTTAACAGTTTGAGGAACTGCCAAACTTTTCCATAGTGGATACAACATTTTCCATTCCCACGAGCAACGGAGAGTTGCAGTTTCTCCGTATCTTTGCCAACACACACACACACACACACACACACACACACACACACACACACACACGGGGCATGGAGGAGAGAAAGAAAGAACCAAAAAAAAATGTATGCACACTTTAAGAGATGTTGTCTGTGTAGCAGTAGTTTGTCATAATTAGAAGTGTCTGAACGCTGATGGTAACCACCTTAAGCACCTCTTGTAATTGCAGAAGTCAAATGTGACTATATACTTAGTATTATAATTTTAATACATTTTTTCCTTTCTTAAACTGTGTATACAGTTTTTTGGCGCTCTCTCTCTCTCTCTCTCTCTCTCTCTCTCTCTCTCTATATATATATATATATATATATATATATATATACACACACACACATATATGTATATATACATATATATATATTTATATATACCTTAGTGTGTGTAAAATAGTATCTCATTCTATTTTTGCTTTGCATTTTGCAAATGATTAATGATGTTGAGTATCTTTTCATGTAACTTTTGGCCGTTTTTTTAATAAATGTCTACTGAAATCTTTGTCCATGTTAATTGAGTTACTTGCCTTTTAATTTTTGAATTCTATCGGTTATTTTTATGTATTCTGGATACACATCCTTTACCATATATACAATTTGCAAGTATTTTCTCTGATTCCGTGGGTTGTCTTTTCACTTTATTGTTTGTGTCATTTGATACAAAAAGTTTTAAAATTTGATGAAGTCAAATTGATTTAACTTTTCTTTTTTGTTTGTGCTTTTAGCATTGTACAGAAACTGTTGCATAATTCGAGGTCACAAAGAATTTACCCCTATATTTTCTTTTAAGGTTTTCTATAGTGTTAGCTCTAACTTTTGATTTATGTTTGGATATAGTGTGACTTAGACATGCAAATTAATTCTTCTCTGAGCAGGTATCCAGTTGTCCCTGAATCAGTTGTTGAAAAGACTATCCTTTGTTCATTGAATATTTCTAGCATCCTGGTTGAAAATCAATTATCCATAAATGAGGTGTATGTGTGTGTGTCTGTAGATTCTAATTCTGTTCCATTGTTCTATATATCTATACTCAAGCCAGTACGATATGGCATTGATTGATGTAGCTTTGTACTAAGTTTTTTTTTTCATACTTTACACTAAGTTTATTTTTTGTGTTGTATATTTCTATGGGTTTTGACAAATATATAATGTCATGTGTCCGCATCATACAGAATAATTTTACCGCCCTAAAAATCCTCTGTGCTCTGCCTATTCATCCCTTCTCCCCACCCAACCCTTGGCAACCGCTGAACTTTTTTGTCTCTACAGTTTTGCCTTTTTCAGAATCTCGTATTATTAGAATTATACAGAATGCAGCCTTTTCAGGCTGCCTTCTTTCATTTAGCAATATACGTTTAAGATTTCTCCATATCTTTTCATAGCTTGATAGCTCATTTATCTTCATTGTTAGTTTTCTATAATATGGAGGCACCTAAGTTTGTTTATGAAGTCAGCTAGTTAAGGACATCATGGTTGCTTCCAACTTGGGGCAATAAATATTTATATGTAGGTTTTTGTGTGGACATAAGTTTTCAAATCATATGGTCAAATACGTAGGTGCATGATTACTTTGTATATAAGCTCTTGTTTAGCTTTGTAAAATCTTCCAAAATAGCTGTGCCATTTCACATCTCCATCAGCAATAAGTTACAGTTCCTGTAGTTTCACATCCTTGTCAACATTTAATATTCTCAGTATTTTGAATTTTAGCCATGCTAATAAGTATATAATGGTATATCATTATTGTTTTAATTTGCAGTTTCCTAATGGCGTATGGTATTGAGTATCTTTTCATATGGTTATTTTCCTTCTGTATGTTTTCTTTCGTGAGTTATCCAGAGGTTTTGCCCTTGTTTTTATTGGGTTGCTTCTTTTCTTATTGTTGAGTTTGGGTAAGTCTGTTATCAGATAGGTATTTTGTAAATATTTTCTCTCACTCTGTGGCTTGTCTTTTTCCCCCCTGAAGTGTATCTTTCATAGAGTGAAATTTTTTAATTTTAATGAAGTCTAACATCAATTTTTTATCTTATGGGTCATGTTTTTTTTTTTTAATTTATTGGGGTGACCATTGTTAGTAAAATTACATAGATTTCAGGTGTACAATTCTGTATCACATCATCTATAAGTTACATTGTGTGTTCACCACCCAGAGTCAGTTCTCCTTCCATCACCATATATTTGATCCCCCTTACCCTCATCTCCCAACACCCAACCCCCTTACCCTCCGGTAACCACTAAATTACGTTCCCCAGATTAATTTTCAAAACGCCGTGGCCATCTTGTAGTTACTGATTGTTTTCTAATCCCCTCACCTTCCCCCTTACCCCCACCCCCCCGCCCATCTAGCAACCCTCAGTTTTTCCTCTTTGTCTCCAAAACTGTTTCTGATTAGTTCATTCACTTATTCTTTTCTTTAGATTCCACATATAAGTGAGATAATATGGTACTTATCTTTCTCTGTCTGACTTATTTCACTTAACATAATGTTCTCTAGGTCCATCCATGTTGTTGCAAATGGTAAGATTTCTTTCTTCTTTATGGCTGCGTAGTACTCCATTGTATAAATGTACCACAGTTTCTTAATCCAGTCATCTACTGATGGGCATTTCAGTTGTTTCCATGTCTGAGCTATTGTGTATAGTGCTGCAATAAACATAGGAGTGCATAGAGATTTTTGAATTGGAGTTTTGGATTTCTCCGGATAGATACCTAGGAGTGGAATTACTGGATCATAGGGTAGTTCCATTTTCAGATTTTTGAGATACCTCCATACTGTTTTCCATAGTGGCTGCACCAATCTGCAATCCCACCAACAGTGCACAAGCGTTCCCTTTTCTCCACATCCGCGCCAGCACCTGTTGTTTGTTGATTTGTTGATGATAGCCATTTTGACTGGGGTGAGGTGGTATCTCATTGTGGTTTTTATTTGCATTTCTCTGATGGTTAGTGAGGTTGAGCATTTCTTCATATGTCTGTTTGCCATCTGTATGTCCTTTTTAGAAAAATGTCTCTTCAAGTCCTCTGCCCATTTTTTAATTGGGTCATTTGTTTTTTTGGAGTTGAGTAGAGTGAGTTTTTTATAGATTTGTGATATTAATCCCTTATCAGATATATCATTGGCAAATATCTTTTCCCATTCAGTAGGATCCCTTTTTGTTTTATTGATGGTTTCCTTTGCTTTGAAAAAAACTTTTTAGTTTGATATAATCTCACATGTTTATTTTTTCTCTTACTTCCCTCGCGCGAGGGGATATATCAGTAAAAATCTTACTCCGGGTAATGTCTGTGAAGTTTCTTCCTATATTTTCTGCTAAGCATTTTATAGTTTCAGATCTTACATTTAAGTCTTTAAGCCATTTTGAATTTATTTTTGTATATGGTGTAAGGAGATGGTCCAGCTTCATTTTTTTGCATGTGTCTGTCCAGGTTTCCCAGCACCATTTATCGAATAGACTGTCTTTACCCCATCGTACATTCTTGCTTCCATTGTCGTAGATTAAACGGCCATATAGGCATGGATTTATTTCTGGACTCTCTATTCTGTTCCATTGATCCATGAGTCTGTTTTTAGGCCAGTACCATGCTGTTTTGATTACTGTAGCCTTGTAGTATAATTTGAAGTCAGGAATTGTTATACCTCCCACTTTGTTCTTATTTCTCAAGATTGCTGAGGCTACCCGGGGTCTTTTATGGTCCCATATAAATTTTAGGATTATATGTTCTATTTCTGTGAAAAACGTCGTTGGTAGTTTGATAGGAATTGCGTTGAATATGTATATTGCCTTAGGCAGTATGGGCATTTTAACTATATTAATTCTTCCTATCCATGAACATGATATGTGTTTCCATCTATTTATATCTTCTTTCAGTCCTTTCTTCAGTGTCTTATAATTTTCTGAGTACAGATCTTTTACTTCTTTGGTTAAATTTATTTCCAGGTATTTTATAGTCTTTGGAGCAATTGTAAATGGGATTGTTTTTTTTAATTTCTCCTTCTGATGTTTTATTATTGGTATATACAAATGCAACTGATTTTTGAATATTAATTTTGTATCCTGCTACTTTACTAAATTCATCTATCAGCTCTAATAGCTTCTTGGTGGAGTCTTTAGGGTTCTCTATATATAGTATCATATCATCTGCATATAATGATAATTTTACTTCCTCCTTACCCATTTGGATGCCTTTTATTTCTTTTTCTTGTCTGATTGCTGTGGCTAGAACTTCCAGCACTATGTTGAATAGAAGCGGAGATAGTGGGCAACCTTGCCTTGTTCGTGATCTTAGGGGGAATGGTTTTAGCTTTTCCCCATTGAGTATGATGTTAGTTGTGGGTTTGTCATATATGGCCTTTATTATGTTGAGATATGATCCCTCTATTCCCACTTTCTTAAGGGTTTTTATCATAAATGGCTGTTGGATTTTATCAAATGCTTTTTCTGCATCTATTGATATGATCATGTGATTTTTATTTTTCATTTTGTTAATGTGGTGTATCACATTAATTGATTTGCGAATGTTGAACCACCCTTGCAAACCAGGGATGAATCCCACTTGATCATGGTGTATGATCTTTTTAATGTATTGCTGAATTCTGTTCGCTAATATTTTGTTGAGGATTTTTGCATCTATGTTCATTAGAGATATCGGCCTGTAGTTTTCTTTTTTTGTGGTGTCTTTGTCTGATTTTTGGATTAGGGTGATAGTGGCTTCGTAAAAAGTGTTTGGGAGTCTTCCCTCCTTCTGGATTGTTTGGAAGAGCTTGAGGAGAATAGGTGATAATTCTTTTTTGAACGTTTTGTAAAATTCACCTGTAAAGCCATCTGGTCCAGGGCTTTTGTTTGTTGGGAGATTGTTGATTACTGATTCAATTTCCGTGGTGGTAATCAGTCTATTCAGGTTTTCTGTTTCTTCTTGAGTTAGCCTTGGAAGGTTGTATGCCTCTAGAAAATTGTCCATTTCTTCCAGATTGTCAAAGTTGTTGGCATATAGTTGCTCATAGTAATTTCTTAAAACTTTTTGTATTTCTGCGGTGTCCGTTGTCACTTCTCCTCTTTCATTTCTGATTTTATTAATTTGGGTCCTCTCTCTCTTTTTTTAATGAGTCTGGCTAAAGGTTTGTCGATTTTGTTTATCTTCTCTAAGAACCAACTCTTGGGTTCATTGATCTTTTGTATTGTTTTTCTGGTTTCTATTTTATTTATTTCTGCTCTGATCTTTATTATCTCCTTCCTTGTGCTCCCTTTGGGCTTATTTTGCTGTTCTTTTTCCAGATCCCTTAAGTGTGAAGATAAACTGTTGATTAGTGATGTTTCTTGTTTCTTTAGGTAGGCCTGCAATGCTATGAATTTCCCTCTTAGGACTGCTTTCGTGGCATCCCATATATTTTGGGTCGTCATGTTTTCATTTTCGTTTGTCTTGAGATATCTTTTGATTTCCTCCTTGATCTCCTGCTTGACCCATTCATTATTTAGTAATAAGTTATTCAGCCTCCATGAATTGGTGTGTCTTCCAGTTTTTTTCCTGTAGTTCATTTCTAATTTCATAGCATTGTGATCAGAGAAGACAATTGGTATGATTTCAATTTTCTTCAATTTATCAAGACTTGTTTTGTGGCCTAACATATGGTCTATCTTGGAAAATGTTCCATGTGCGCTTGAGAAAAACGTGTATTTTGCAGCATTGGGGTGAAATGTTCTGAAAATATCGATTAAATCCAACTGGTCCAATGTATCATTTAAGGCTGTTGTTTGCATATTGATTTTCTGTCTGGAAGACCTGTCCTTTGTTGTCATTGGTGTGTTGAAGTCCCCTACTATGATAGTGTTACTGTTGATCTCTGTCTTTATGACAGTCAGTACCTGTTTTATATATTTAGGTGCTCCTATGTTGGGTTCATAGATGTTTACTAGGGTTATGTCCTTTTGTTGGATCGATCCCTTTATTATTATATAGTGTCCATCTTTATCTTTTAATATGTTCTTCATTTTAAAGTCTATTTTGTCATATATAAGTATTGCAACTCCAGATTTTTTCTCATTTCCATTTGCATGAAATATCTTACTCCAACCCTTCACTTTCAGCCTGCGTGTGTCTTTTGTTCTGAGGTGAGTCTCTTGTATACAGCATATACAAGGGTCTTGCTTTCTTATCCAGTCAGCCACCCTATGTCTCTTGATTGGAGCATTTAATCCATTTACATTTAAAGTGATTATTGATAGGTACATAGTTATTGCCATTTTTAAATTTGTAGTTAGGTTGTTTTGGTCTTTCTTCTATTTACAGAAGTCCTTTTAGTATTTCTTGCAATGCTGGCTTGGTGGTAATAAATTCCTTTAGCTTATTTTTCTCTGGAAAGCTCTTTATCGCTCCATCAACATTAAATGATAGCCTTGCTGGATAAAGCAATCTAGGTTGTAGGCTTTTGTTTTCCATCACTTTGAGTATCTCCTGCCACTCCCTCCTGGCTTTCAATGTTTCTGTAGAAAAATCATTTGATAGTCTCATGGGAGTTCCCTTGTATGTAACCCTCTGTCTTTCTCTTGCTGCTTTTAGGATTCTCTCTTTGTCTTTCAGCTTTGCCATTTTAACTATAATGTGTCTTGGTGTGGACCTGTTTGGGTTTATCCTGGTTGGAACTCTCTGCACTTCCTGGGCTTGTATGTTGGTTTCCTTCATCAGGTTGGGGAAGTTTTCAGACATTATTACTTCAAATATGTTCTCAATCCCTTGCTTCCTCTCTTCACCTTCTGGTATTCCTATGATGCGCATGTTGTTGTGCTTGATGTTATCCCAGAGGTCTCTTAAGCCATCCTCATTGTTTTTTATTCTTTTTTCTTTCTGTTGTTCCGTTTGGGTGATCTCTGCTACCTTGTCTTCTAAGTCACTGATTCGATCCTCTGCTTCATCTAACCTGCTGGTAATTCCTTCAAGTGAGTCTTAATTTTGGTAATTGTGTTGTTTAGTTCTAATTGGTTGTTCGTTATGATTTCTACATCCTTCTTTATGTCTTCTCTAAGCTCCTTAAACATTCTTATCACCAGTGTTCTGAACTCTGTCTCTGAAAGGTTGGTTACCTCTGCTTCATTTGGTTCCAGTTGTGGAGGTTTCTTCTGTTCTTTTATTTGGAACGTGTATCTTTGTTTCCCCATTCTGGCTGACTCTCTGTGTTTGCTTTGATATATTAGGTAGATCTCCTAGAGTTCTTAGTTCTTGCTAGGTTATCTTATGTAGTATGTGTCCTTTATATTTGACTTGCAGTACTTCGTTCTTCTCCTCTGCGTGTGCTCCAAAGGTGACTCTTGTGTTGTGTATATTGTCCTGTTGAAGAAGATCTTTAATTGCTTTTTGCTTGTGCGTAGGTGGGGTTAACTCCTAGGCTGACTCGTTGTGAGACTTGGCTTTGCCCACCGCAGGGTGTTCTGCTGCGTGAGGGTTGACCACTTAAATGTGGTTTGGCCTCTATGGGCTCTAGTGCCTGCAGAGAATTCCCTCTGGGTGTGTGACTTGTAGGTCAAACCCAGTAGTACTCTGGTTTGGTCTGGAGTTGGCCTCTGGATATGTTGAATCTTGTGCCTCTTAAGCTGGGCCCTGGTAGGGCAGTTTCAGAACAAAGCAAATCACCAAGCAGAAAAACAACAACAACAACAAAGAAAAAAAATCAAATACATTCACATGTAAAAACACCCGATAACCCCCACTCGACACAGGCAAAGATATCAAAGATATAAAGACAAACAAAACAAAACAAAACAAAGCAAAACAAAAAGCAGCCCCAGTCTTGACTTAAGCCCACCAAGTAATGTCCAGGTTGTCCTCTGCTGTACCAAAGAGCCCCCTGCTTATTGCGCAGGCAGAGCCGGTCACCTGGTGTCCAGAGTGACTTTGGGACTGTCGATTTAAATGCGTGGGCCTGAGGGGTCTGGATGATAGTTTTTACAAAGTCAGTGCAGTTTCTGCCCTTGCCTGCATATATGCACGCTGAGAGTAGCACCACCAGCCCCGTATCCAGTACTCCTGAATCTTATGGCACTTCTTCAGTGTGTGTGTGTATGGCGGGGTGTGGGCGGGAGATTTCTGAGCTGCTGAAAGCCCAGAGCTGCGTCTGCTGCTTACTGCTGATCCCTGGGAGTGTCTCTCCAGTTGCACTTGCCCCGCCCTAGGCAGGCCAGAAAGGGTGGGGGCTGGGGTGGAGGAGTCTCTTCTCTCCTAGCCCAGCCAAAATCACACTCTTCCCAGCCTCTTCCCTGGGTCAGGGCTGCCTGTCAGTCTTCCCAGAGCCTGAGCACTACTATGGCTCCTCTGTAATCTGACACTACTCCTCAGTTCAGGGTCCAGTTTAAGTCTCTGGAAGGGCAGGTGTAGGATTGGAAGAGCGGGAGGGGGGAGTGGCCCAGGTATGGAGTCTGTGTTCTTTGTCCGCCCTAGGTCCCACTAGCCGCCCTCCCGGCGGGAGAAATCAGCCGTGGGACACAGGGAAAGAGCCCACCTCCTGGTCTCTGTGCTCTCCGTTCCGCCCTGGGATCCCGTGCGTGCCCGGGAACTTCGGGTGCCACCACGGTTTTCGGCGCCGCCGCCTGCCGAGACCCCACCGCGGGCCCGCGCGTTTTCACTCCGCTCCCTTCCTTCCTTCCTCTGCTCGCCCAATTAGCGCACTTTCAAGTAATCCTTCCACGAGTCTCTTAATTGTTCTGTGTGATAAGCAAAGAGTTCTTTGATGGGTTATAGGTCCCGTTTGTAATAAGATCCGGAGGAGAACTCAGAAAGTGTGCCCTGCTGCCGCCATTCCTATGACGTCATTATCTGTACTAAGTTTTGAAACAGGGAAATGTAAGTCCTCTGACTTTGTTCTACTTGAAGTCTAGTTTGTCTATTCTGGGTCCATTGCATTTTCCTATGAATTTTAGGATTAACTTGTCAACTTCTGCAAAGAAACCAGCTGGGATTTTGATATGGATTGCATTGAATCTGCATATAAATTTGGGAAATATTGTCATAACAATATTAATTCTTTTAATTCTTCTGATCGAGGAACATGGGATGCCTTTTTACTTATTTAGGTCGTCTAAAATTTACTTCAACAATGTTTTGCAGATTTTAGAGTATACGTTTTGCATTGTTTTTACATTTGCTCCTAAATATGTTATATTTTGATGCTAATGTAAATGAAATTGTTTTCTTAATTTCATTTTCTGATTGTTCTTTATTAGTGTATAGAAATACAATTGATTTTTGTTTATTAATCTTGTATCCTGCAATCATGTTGAACTTGTTTATTAATTCTAATAGTTTTTTAGTCGTTTCCTTAGGATTTTATATATGCAAGCTCATGTCATCTGAACATTATATTGTTTTAAAATTATTTACATACATCAAAATAAAAGTAATATACATTTTTCATGAGCTCACTTTTTTTGGAAGCACCACATCCAAGTTATTTTTACAAATTAACTGCAAGTTCCCATTATCCACTCCCTCTCCCTTGCCCTTCTAGCACCCACCTATCCCCATCGACTCCCACCACTCACTTCTGAGACAGTTGGAGGTTCCTCTCAGACTGGGTGGAGGTAACCTGCACCATTTCTTGCTGCTCTGCAGAGAGGCTGGGCATGGAGCTGGAGGTGGATGAGGGTACTGGAATGGATAAGGTGCTCTGGGTTTCTTTTGTCCTGGCATTCCCCACAATCAGTTCATCATTCACGATGCACAGACGGGAAGAAAGATGGGCCCTTAGACAACAGGAGAAATGGACAACCCCATACTCCCAACAATGATCCTGCTCCCAGTGCCACTCAGCAACTAGATTCCTTCCATACCCCGACTGTGCCTGCCCCCCAGGTTCCTTGGCTGCTAGCTCTGCCCCTCCCACAGAGCCCACCCTTGGAGAGATGGTCTACTATCTTCACTAGATTTGTAGATTTAATTCTAATGCATATACCCTCTACAGCTGCCCAAGGAATGGGCTTTAATCCCCATTTTTAGAGGAGGACAGTGAGTCACTGAGGTCTCATAACTTGACCAAGGTCGCTTAACTAGCTTGTGAGTGTTGAGGTCAGGAAAAGAATCCGGTATTCTGACTCCAGAGCCCATGCTCTTAACTATGAACATAGACCTCTCTTTGGGTCTACCTGTTGTTATCTTTACACAATGAGAAAACCTCCAGGCTGCATCGCCACATTCCTACACCACTGAACTTAGTCTAGGATGCACGTTCATTCCTATATTGCACCCACAACACAGCACTTACCTGGAATTGCCGCCAGAAGTCAAGATGAAGGTTCGGGTGAAGGCACGTACAGACCCTTGAGACTTGACTTCCACTTCAATGACAACAAACAGCAAACCCCTCTTAGAGTTGTACGTACTTTTCATACAAGTAGCATTCCCTAGTCAGGATCTTACCTGATATTCTAGCAGTACCTTGATGGGAACCATAAACGCACATATTTTCACTGGGATTCTGGAAAGGATTTCAAGGACTGAGAGGGCAACAATCAACTCCCAGTAATAGGACCCCTAACGTGTCAGATCCTCTGACAAACACATGTTTCCTTGAATCATTTTTTAAAACAGTCCAAGAGAAGGGTATTACCAGCCCACTTTGCAAATGAGGAAACTGGAAGGTTAGATAATGGACCCAAGGTTGTGATTTATGGATGATGTGATACAGAATTGCACACCTGAAATCTATGTAATTTTACTAACAATTGTCACCCCAATAAATTAAAAATAAATTAATAAAAAATAAAAAAAAAAAACCGCATAGGCTGTGTCTTTGACGCGTGAGCTGCATTGGGGCAGAAAGGCAAAAATGTATGTCAGGCCAGGACAGTTGAGGGGCAAGGTGGGGGTGGGAGAAAGGGAAGGAAAGTGTAAAAAAGGGAAAGTAAGAGAAGGGAAGGGAAGAGAAAGGAAGGGAAAGGAAAGGAAGAAAAGAAATAAAGGAAAGGAAAAGAAAGGAAAGGAAAGGAAGCAACTTATGAAGCTGGGAATGTTTGGGAGAAAGTCCAGTTAGGGAAAAGAAAAGGAGTAGTGGAGGATCCAGGCTACAGACACTCACCTTCCTCAAACACCCCATTGACAGAAAAACAGCATCATTTCCTGAAAGAGGAGAACAGTTACTAAGGCTTTCAGTATCTTTCTAAGCCTCCTACCTACCTCTGACTTTCTTGGTCTGTATGAGGGAGGAAGCAAGTGCTCACTGTCTGGACACACAGGTCTACCACATAGGAGTTAAGGTCATGCTGAGTTTTGGGCAATGCATTGAGGGAGTCAACAATGTCATGCTTTCTGTGCTTCAGCAGCTGAACCCGCAGGTGTGTGGGGGCAGGAGAAGGGAAGGTTGGGCCCTTAGCCACTATGATTGACCTCTTCACACCCCCTTTCCCATGTTGATCTTCCCTCATCATGCAATTACCACAATCCTTGACTTTCTTCATATTTCTGCTAATCTTGAAGTATTTGCACAAGCTGCTTCTATGAGAAAAAGAGAAACAGGTGATACTCTGGCCAGTGTGGGTGTTTCCAAGAGTTGGCCTATGTCTGCAGAGAAGCCACCGGGCCTAGGAACAGAGTCTGAGCTGTGATACTCATGGGGCTTGGTCCTCGGGGTTGAAAGGAATGGTCAGGGAGAAGCAGGCCTCATCGTGATAAGCACTGAGGGGACTCTGTTGGTCTCCAGAGTCATAGATCAAGTAATACCTGTGAGGGAACAAAGGGGACAGGCTATCACTGTGATTTGGACCTCCAAGGGGCCTTGAAGCTTCACCGTGACCCATGAGCACAGCTGGCTTGGGTAGCTTCTCCTGTCCCAGCCTTCCTCTGCCTCATGGTCCCAGGGGATACTTACTGAAGCAGGAATTGAAAGACTAGATTCTTCAGAGTCTCAGATCCTTTATAGCTTTCCTGGTATCAAAAGACACCTTCCAACAATGTGGTAGACAAAGCATGCCTTGCAACACCCCAAATCTTGCTTGGTCTGTTCTCACCTTACAAAGTTTTATTATCTCTAAGCCTACAATGTCAGTTACAATTGGAAGTAACTCCTGGCCATCCTGGAGAAGAGAAGAGAAAGTCATCAATGGAGACAAAGGAAGCGGTCTTGGATGATCAGGAAAGGATGGGCCCAAGAAAGGGTGAGGGTCAGAGGTCAGGTGTGAAAGGACCCTGGATATTCCATGGGCATGATTACAGTGGGTGTCTGCATTATGAAGTCCTGGAAGTCTCCACTGTTATATGCAGTGTGTGTGTGTGTGTGTGTGTGTGTGTGTGTGTGTGTTTGTATGAACATTTTTCCAGAGAGTATATTCATGTCCTTTTCAGGAGTCCATGTCCTGTAAAGTGGATAAGGGGTGGGAGCCTAGGGCTCAGCTACCTCACTGGGGCTCCAGCATTCTGTCAGGGCGAGGACACACCGAAG
Source organism: Rhinolophus ferrumequinum (assembly GCF_004115265.2). Taxonomy (NCBI): domain Eukaryota; kingdom Metazoa; phylum Chordata; class Mammalia; order Chiroptera; family Rhinolophidae; genus Rhinolophus; species Rhinolophus ferrumequinum. The sequence continues at coordinate 52,204,212 of NC_046284.1, forward strand.
GGATCGGCTGGGATGCTGGGGCAGGGGGGTGACTGTGGCAGTGTGCAGGAAGGGAGGGTAAAGGAGGGGGATGAAGACAAAAAGGGAGTGAAGATAGGAGGGGAGTGATGGGGGAGACGTAGGGGAGTAGAGACAAGGGAGAAAGAGAAAGCAAAGCAAAGGGAAGGGAAAGAAGCTCTGCCATGGGGGTGGGGGTCAGGGTAGAAAACAGAAGAAAGGGGACATGGCTTCCCTGCTGCAGCACTTTCCTTCACCTGCTCCTGGCTGATCCTGGGACCTCAGGTAGGAAGGGAAAACATGCACCTGTTGGAATCAGGGCCCATTAGATTCTGGGTGAACCTTTGTCACCTGTGGGAGCTCAGTCTGACCTGGGCATGGGAAACGAAGCAGCCACAGAGGCAGGAGACCTTCCCCAAACAGAGAAAAGTGTCAGGCCCCAGCTCCGCATGGGGTAGAGGATCTGTGGTCCCCTCTTATAAAAACCACCTTCTCTCCTCATGGCCCCTGTGCACCTGTGCCTGTCTTAGTTGGTTCCTTGCCAGAGGAATCATACCCATGTCGGGCTACCCAGGGGTCTTCTGAAGGCCCAGGCAGGAAGATGTGATGTGTGGAGGGAAGGAGGGGCAGTGCCCCTGAGAGGTCTGTCCTTCTGTCTCCTCAACGACCTCCACCTTTTGCCTTCCATTGCTCCTTTAGGAGGACCGGTGCTCACTGGCAGTGGCCCACTTCTGGCCCCCTGACTCAGGGAACCCCAGCATCCCCCCAGAAGGACCCAGCACCTGGCATTGGGCCAGAAGAACAGATGTCATGATGGCAGCCACCAAGGAACTCGGCCATCAGCATGGGTCAGGAAAGTCCCCATGTCAGCCTGGGATTCAAGGAGAAACCCTTTTGGAGCACAGGAAACAAGGCCCCTCTCAGAGCAGTAGGGGAGAAACCCCATCTCAGCTTGGAGTAGGAAGGCCTGTCTGAACATGAGGCCTAGGCTGGAGGACCCTTCTCAGTGCAGGGCACTAGCGTCTGGCTCAAGGCTGGCTCTCCTGATCCTTGTGAGGAAGGGATATCCTGTTTCCTGGAGCACATTCTTGGGAGGGTATGCTAGAGAAAACTGGGTGCAGCGTGAGGAACCACACCCTAGACTAGAGAACAGGTAAGCAGGTCAGAGGTTGAAAAGGAGACTTCTAAGCTCAGGTTAGAGACACATATAATGAGATAGGAGAGGGCAGGGCCTGTGGTCCTCCCAGAGGACCAGAGCTGCTGCTTCTTGCTGAGGGGCACTGTCGGGGGTAATTTGGCTCCTAGGGGGCAAAGGTCCCCAGGAAGGGTAACAGTGATTATCACCAACCTTGTGTAGGTGGACTGGTCTGGGAAAGTGCTGCACAAGGGGTTTTCTACCAGCCACAGCTTTGGGCTTCAGGCCTTTCACCTTGTCCAAATCACATACTGATTTCAGCTGAGAAATAGGGGGAAAAAATGGAAAAGGAGTCCCAGGGAAAGAAAGACATACAGACTGCTCCACCCACAGCCTCTCTCCCCCACAGGTGCTTTCCACTACCTCCTGTCGTCATTCTGATGAACATCCCCCCCTTAACCCAACTTTGATCTGGCTCCCTTTTATCACCTGATTTTTGGAGAGGTTCAGGATCTTGACTGTGGGGGCTCTCTGTATAAGATCAGAGAGGCCATCCAGTTGGTACAGTTTGTTGTTGCGCAAGTTCAAGGACAACAGCTTTTGGAGGAGAAGAGTTAGAATGAAGATTATGGCCTTGGGGACAAATTTGCCCTTCACCCCATCTATTCTATGCCTTACCGTAATACCAGGCCTCACCTCAGGGAAATTCTTTTCGATGATCTGCAGGGTGGCAGCCATGCAGTTTCTTCGATTCAGGATTATATCAATATTAATGCCCACCAAGTCTTCACGAAGATGAGAGGAGAAAATCAGAAAGCTGAGGAGGTTCACGACCATAACCAACCTCCACCTCATTACCATCCCTAAGTCTCCCTCCTAAGCACAGCCCTCTGCCTCTACCTATTCTAGAATTACTACTGTCAGCCATACCTGGGTCAAAGCAGAGCTTATGAAGTTCGAGAGCTTTCTTGGAAGGATCATATCGCTTGTTCATGGTCAGCTGCAGAGGAAGATGGAGAGAAATCCCTGAGGCTATGGTGGTGACAGGGAAGTCACGGGCTCGAGGAAGAAGAGGTGGCTCTGGGTGTGGGCACACAACATGCCTTGAGTCTGCATTACCTTTAGCTGCTCCATTTCCTTTGGCTCCAACTTATCCCGCACAGAGTAGGGTACAGCAGAAGTACTGACAAAGATAGGTATCTGCAGGAAGGAACGTTGGAGTGAGCACTAGGAACTCCAGTTCCAAAGAAGATGACCAGCCCCTGACCTGTCTTTCTGCCCCTGGACTAGTTACAGGAAATGCCCTCCACACACACCTTTTGGTTCTCCTCATCACAAATCTTGTAGCTGACATCCTTCAATGCAAAGGCAGCGCTAGCTCGCTGGACAAAGAACCGGGCCCAGTTGTTTGCATAGTGGAACTACAGAGATTGAAGCAACAATAGTGACATAAGCCAATGGCCCCTGCTGAGCCAGGTCTCTCCCCCTTCCCTGTGTGCCCTAATGTGGTTTCACCATCCTCTCTTACATCCACTGGAGTGAAAGGGACACTGCAATGGCCCTAGATTGAATTCATTAGCCATATCTTGTCATACTTCATCCCATAAGGAATTTAAAGGTAAAAAGAAAGGATGGAAGATAAAAGAGACAACATGGAAATAAGGCTGGAGAACAGACCCAACACTGTGTTCTATTCTGACCTTCTACCGAGCTTTAAAAGACTTCTAAAGTGGGACCATTGACATGATTTCAACTTTCTTTTTTTGTCAGACATGGATTTTCTAATTTTCCTTTCTCTCTATTCCAATATTTACCTCTGAAATAATCAAACTTAGATGCTTAAAATGATCTTCTTTTAATAAATTTCCAGGGGAGAACCTACTTATTGAAGACCCTACCTGTGCTTCTGATGAGGACTTTAGGGAATCTACACCCCCACACTCAGCTTGAGCCAAACAGACATCTGGTGAGGAGATACTTCATCTCCTTGGCAGTAGTTTTTAACTTTGCCTTTAGACAACCTCCCATGACCTTCCTTCAGTGATCCTGTTCCCTTTATAGTGCTTCTCTGAACCTGCACTTAGATAATCACAGATGTTAACTCCTCCTGTCCTCAACAAAGTTTTTAGCATCTCTACATGAGATCAGCACAACTCCCCTCGATCTGACTCCCCTGTACAGTCCCTACATTTTGTCAGTTTACTCACTGTGATCTTGAACCAGTTCCTCAGGGTCCCATCCTGCGTGTTTTCCATTTGTCTTTCTGGAGTTCTATCTTGGTATTCTTTACATGATTTCACACTGCTATTGTTGGGGTGGAAGTTAGGAGAGGGTGCTGTGGGGAAGTGCATAGAAGTGAGAGTTCATAAATGTATAGAAATGCTACAAAGTCTCTATATACTCTCATCTCAGTCATACCAGGGCTATGATTTGGAATGCTCAACCATTATTCCAGTTCTCTCACTCTTCACCTTTACAGTGGGGGAAGAAAAAGAAGACCATGCAGACTTGTGTAGTCCCAGGGTCTGCTATGTGCAAACCAGGCTGCCTGGTCATCTACTGTTCTACTGTCTGAGAATCTTTCATCACCATGTTTCCATCATCCTTCTGAAGGTGGGAAGGCTAAGGCACATACCCACCATGTTCATAATGAAGTTGCTCCTTGCCAAAATTCTGGAAAAGAATCCCAACTATTATTTTTCCTTGAGGAAAGCTACCACCATCATTGTATTTTGAAATTGAGAACAAAAAATACAATGTGGAAGACACATCAGTGGTCACATAGCACGTATCACCTCTTGGCCTAACATCATGGTAGTGCAAGCCAAGTGTCAATCTGCCTGAATGGAACAATCACACAAACCCCAGAAAGCAAACTCCTCTACCTGTCTAGATATGAGAGTCTTATTTGATGGATGGCATAATCAGAGAAGAAA